>NC_031971.2:0-228149 GCF_001858045.2 Oreochromis niloticus
GACAGACTAGTTGCACAATATGGGATCAACAAGAAAAGGTTTTTAGAATATCAACAAATTAAATCCATAGTAAAAAAGAAATTTTACCTTAGTCAAGCTGAATTACAAACACCACCAAGTGTGGTACATTTTCTTACTCTTAAATCCCCCAAATTATTATCTAAAATATACAGAACTCTTTCTAAAATAGATGAATCAATATCCCTTCCTATTGCAAAGTGGGAAGCAGATTTATCAGTAAGCTTAGACCAAAACTTCTGGTCTCAGGTATGCTTAAAAACCTTTAAATTGATTAAAAATCCCAGTCTGCAATTAATACAATACAAAATACTACATAGAGTGCACTATACTGGTCATAGGCTGTTCAAGATGAGCTTTACATCTTCCAACAACTGCTCACACTGTCAAGGCAATACACCAGACAATTACATCCACGCTCTTTGGTTCTGTCCACCAGTGCAGAAGTTTTGGCCTGAGTGGATCCGGGGCAGGCGGGGGGGGGGGCTTGGGGTTCGGGGGTGCTTCGTCTCCGTGCTGGGGTTCTGGCTGGGCCTTGGGGGCTTCGGTCCTCGTCGGTGTGTCGCCGAGGTTGTGGGCGGGTGGGTGCACGGGGGCTCAGCCCTGGCACAGGGGGCCTCTGGTGCATCGGCCTAATTGGGGGGCTCTTCAACTGGCAGGGAGGTTGTTCCATCCTTGCAGAAGTCCACTCTGCAGGTGGGGGAGAGACATAGGAGAGGTGGAGAACAAACCTAACCTGGGTGTCTGTTGTCTTGTGTAGTCTGGGAGATGATTGAATGTTGGGGTGGGTACAGTTTCCTCTGCAGTGGGGTAGGGTGGGCTTCCCCCGGTCCTGGGGGGCTTGGCGGTGCTGCTGCCGTAGGCCCCGGTCTGGATGGGCCTGGACTCCCTTGCCTTGGTGGGTGCCAGAGGATGGGGGTGCCTACTGGGGTCAGCGGGGGAGCTGGCCCTAAGGAGGAGCATCTTGCCCCTCCTTTCTTCCCTCCCCATCCCCGGCTGCCTCCCTCTTCCCGCTCCACCACACCAACCCACACAGGTAGGGCTGGGTGGGTTGGTGCAGGGGAGACATCCCCCCCCCCGTCCCCTTCTGGCCACCTGTGCCTCAATTTTATTCCACAACTTAGACATCCACATTATTCACACTCTCATAACACACACATATATATGTGTGTGTTATGAGAGATATATATGAGTGCTGAGTGTTTGTATATATGTGCATGAGGGTGGGAATGCATGTTTGTGTCTGTGTGTGCCTGTTTGTCTGTGTTTATATGTCAGGTCGGGTCTTAGACTCCACCTCCCTGGGAACACCCAGGCCCTCCAAAGTGTGGAGGCCTATCTCCCCTCACCACACTCCCTGCCGTTAACTGATGCCCTCAGGGGTTGGAGAATTGGTGGTTCTTGGTGTCCGGGGCTGGGCGCTCAGGTATGCACCAGCTCACTCCCGGTGGCTACTTGGCGGGGCCTGGTGCCTATCGCTCGGTCAGGCCTTTTCCGGGGCAAAGGGGGCCCTCGAGCCTCCGGCCTCGGGACCTGCAGCTCGGTTCACTCTGGCACAGCTGGCTGCCGGCAGAGCCGGCGGGCGCGCCAGTGCAGCCCCCTCTGGCTTCTGGGTGACCCCTCGTCTGGGGATCTCCTCAGCCCTTCCCAGGAGGGTGGCACGGATGCCCCTCCGGTGGTACTCCTTGGGCTCTCGCACTCCGGGGTCCCTGGATGTCTGGAGCCTGGATCTCCTCCATGTCTGCTTCATGCCCTGGGGGACGGGGCTATCGCCCTCCACACCCTCTAGCACACCGTTACATGGGGAAACCTTCTGTATACAAGCGCTCTGATCCATACAAGTGTGCACACGGGTGTTCACTGCTCGTAGACATAAACTACACCTTTCTTAGCTGCTACTTCAAAGCACATTGTGTGCTGTCTGTGCTGCACAACAACATTCAATATTTAGTATTTATTGCTGTTTACACTTAGCTAGATTAACGTGATGGTGTTGTGTTTAGTATGTTGCTTTGTTTTTTTTGCTTGTTTTCTATTCTTTTTCTCTCAACAGGTGATCCAGGAGATTATTATTTTTTATTTTATTTTATTTTTGTGTGTGTGTGTGAGCCTTTTTATGGGAGCATCTTATTGTATGATTTAAATTTAATATATTTATACTGGTTTACTGAATTTGATCCTGTGTGTGTCTCTCTGTGCTTGTGTGTTTCCATATGTGTACATATTTGTGGTTGTGTGACGGTTATACTTTTTTCTGCTGATTTTTTTTCATTTCACAATTAAATTTGAGGGACCCTTAGCATGTTCAGGATTTTTTCAGCTGTCCATTTTGCTTTTCCAATTTTTCTATTTAACTTATTACTATTGTGCTAAGTCATAGCATTTCTCCTGCTTTTCAGTATTTGTGCTAAATACAGCATTTCTGCTAAATCATACTATTTCTGCTATTTCATAAGATTTGTGCTAAATATAGTGTTTCTGCTAAAAAATAGTATTTCTGCCAAATATAGTATTTTTGATTAATTATAGTTTTTCTACCAAATCATAGTACAGTTTTACTGCTTTTTATATGGCTTCTAAGACAACCAAGCATATCTGAGTGCTTGCACATTCAAATTTGCATATTGTTGCCTTCATGGCTTCCCAGCCAGCCAATCATATCTGAGGGCTGGCAGATTCAAATTTGCATATTGGGGCCTTTGTGGCTTCTAAGCCAACCAATCATATCTGAGGCCTGACACATTCAAATTTGCATATTGGGACCCTCATGGCTTCTTAGATAACCAATCATCTATGTCATATATCTGTGATAGTTCATATTTTTATTTTAAACAGTCAACATTTCAAGATTCTCCCATGTCTTCTGAACAAAACGGTCTAAGAATGACCGTTTTAGCCCCTACGGTTAGGAATTTATGGCTGTTTGTTTGAGGGGAGTCCTCACTATGAGAAATAGACTGCAAAAATCCTGTCTCTCTCTGTGCTGTAAAAGCCTGCACTTAGTGCACCAGTTTTGGCGGGAAAAAGCACACAGCCTCTCTGATTGGTGGATTCAAATTGAGAAGCTCACAGCTGTTTGACTGACCTAGAAACATGCTGTTAACAGTCCCTGTTCACTTGCTGATGCTTCTGCTGCTGTGTGTGTGTGTGTGTGTGTGTGTGTGTGAGCCTTTTTATCGGAGCATCTTATTGTATGATTTAAATTCAATATATTTAGACTGGTTGACTGAATTTGGTCCTGTGTGTGTCTCTCTGTGCATGTATGTTTCCATATGTGTCCATATTTGTGATTGTGTGACTGTTATACTTTTTTTTGCTGATTTTTTTTTTCATTTAACAATTAGATTTGAGGGACCCTTAGCATGTTCAGCATTTTGTCAGCTGTTCATTTTGCTTTTCCAATTTTTCTATTTAACTTATTACTATTGTGCTAAGTCATAGCATTTCTGCTGCTTTTCAGTATTTGTGCTAAATACAGCATTTCTGCTAAATCATACTATTTCTGCTATTTTATGAGATTTGTGCCAAATATGGTGTTTCTGCTAAAAAATAGTATTTCTGCCAAATATAGTATTTTTGATTAATTATACTTTTTCTACCAAATCATAGTATAGTTTCACTGCTTTTTATATGGCTTCTAAGACAACCAATCATACCTGAGGCCAGGCACATTCAAATTTGCATATTGTTGCCTTCATGGCTCCCCAGCCAGCCAATCATATCTGAGGCCTGACACATTCAAATTTGCATATTGGGGCCCTCGTGGCTTCTTAGATAACCAATCATCTATGTCATATATCTATGATATTTCATATTTTTATTTTAAATGGTCAACATTTCAAGATTCTCCCATGTCTTATGAACAAAACGGTCTAAGAATGACCGTTTTAGCCACTACGGTTAGGAATTTATGGCTTTTTGTTTGAGGGGTGTCCTCACTATGAGAAATAGACTGCAAAAATCCTGTCTCTCTCTCTGTGCTGTAAAAGCCTGCACTTGGTGCACCAGTTTTGGCGGGAAAAAGCACACAGCCTCTCTGATTGGTGGATTCAAATTGAGAAGCTCACAGCTGTTTGACTGACCTAGAAACATGCTGTTAACAGCCCCTGTTCACTTGCTGATGCTGCTGCTGTGTGTGTGTGTGCGTCAGAGGTGTGGACTCGAGTCACATGACTTGGACTCGAGTCAGACTCGAGTCATTAATTTTATGACTTTAGACTTGACTTGAAAAAAGGTTGTAAGACTTGTGACTTGACTTGGACTTTTACACCAGTGACTTGGGACTTGAATTGGACTTGAACCTGTTTACTTGAAAAGACTTGATATTTTACCCAAATCTAAAATTTAACATACATATTATATAAAAAGTGCGGACCATTAATTCACTTTATTCATTCATTCATTCTTACCACACTCCGTATGTATGTGAGCGTGGGCTGTAGCACAGCCAATCAAATTAACCAGATTTGAAAAAAACAAGAACAAAAACGCTCGAGCCAAAAATGCTTCCAAGAGTAATTTCTTTCGGGTACATAAACTACGAAGTAGTCAACAAAAAACGAAATGCAATATGCAAAACATGCAAGAAGAGAATCACAGACGGAGATGGAACAACTTCCAACTTTGTCCGACATTTGAAGTTGCATAAAGAACGGTAGGTGGTGCTTTTTTTTTTCTTTTTTTTTGCTACGATGAGACAGCTGACTTAGCTAACTTCATCTTATTAGCAAATGTTCTTCGGGCTACGTTGATGATACTGTTTGGCTTTAACAGGTATGATATGTTTGTCATGCTATTTTAAATCCGGTCCTGCAAGCGCATCCAAGAATAACATGCAACTTGTTAGCTCAGAATTGTTGGTGAATGGTGAGCAGGGTCCGTTTCAGAAAGTGGGTTCTGTAGCTGTACTCAGTCTCTCTCCGTCTCCTCCCCATCATTAACCCCGTAGATTTAACCCAGTTTAGACTGACATATATTTATTTTACCATCACATCACAATTCAAAATCACTGTGTTTAATTTGCAATTAGTGTATGGTCGTGTTTAACTTTTGCATGTCTGAGCCAGGGAAAAAAAATTTTTTTGGTTAGAAAATCTGGCCCACCTTAGTGTGTAATTGAGTAGTCCTGCTATACATGGCCTTTTTCTTCTGTCATTTATGTCAATACATCAAATAAAATACTTTGATCTTATATTATTAGCTGTTGTTTATTTGCAAAGGTTATTCTCAACAGGGATGCTAGACAAAAATGGCGTTTTCTACAGACAGCCTAGCATACGCTCTCCACTTGCGAGTGAAAAAAGAAAAAGAAAAAACACCCCTTCCGTATTGGTGTTAGAGTTTACCATGTCAGCCAATCAAAAAAATGATAAGGCAACATGTGACATCTGGTTGTTTAGGGAGAAGGGGAAGTTTTTAGGAGTGACACCCGCGACGGAAAGCGGGTGAGCGAAAGAAAGAGAGAGAGAGAGAGAGTTTTCATATGTGAGACATTAGTGACGTTTAGCGTGTTTGGAGGCTATAGTTAGTTTGTTGTGTAGTTATTGTTTTGTATTGTGTGTCAGTTAGACTGCTGAATTTCATATTTGATCTAAAAAAGCTGTCAAAGGCAGATTCCAGTGTAAACGCTGTCTCCACATAGAAAACTGGACTGTTGCACCTCCAGTTGTCAGACCTGCAGGGTTTAGGCCTGTGGTGTTCTCCTCTGTCTTATACTGAACACAAACTACATTTTTTGGACTGGCACAAAAAATTTGTGTGCCTTCTTATTTGATGCAGCACACCTGATCGTTCTGTAAATAGATTTAAATGGTTATATAAAAAACGCCCGAGGCCTTGGCTGCATTTTTAGGTAAATAGTACCATATAACTTTGTTGTTTGCAAAACTTGTGCATAATTTTTAGAAATGTACAATTTCTATTTGCATTTCAAGTTATGAAAATGATTCGTTAAACATGTAAAAAAATATAACTTTTTTCTACTCGGATTCTGAATTTTTTGTCTGAATTTAGATCAACTGTGCTAATATAGTATACCAAAATGAAAAAAATAACTCAAATTTCAGATATTTGAGGTTGTGCTGTAAATAATGATACCAAACAAGGCAAGAAAAACATATTTTAAAAGTGAAATATAGAAGTAAAATCAAAAGTAGTCAAGAACGGCCAATTATACCCGGGACCCCAGAGGGTTAAAAAAAAGACTTGAAAGGACTTGAAATTCAAAGTTTCGGACTTGGGACTTGACTTGAAAGTTGTCTGTCTTGACTTGCGACTTGACTCTGACTTGCTTGACTTTACTTGAGACTTGACTTGTGACTTGAGGATAAAGACTTGGGACTTACTTGAGACTTGCAAAACAATGACTTGGTCCCACCTCTGGTGTGTGTGTGTGTGTGTGTGTGTGTGTGTGTGTGTGAGCCTTTGTACGGGAGCATCTTATTGTATGATTTAAATTCAATATATTTAGACTGGTTGACTGAATTTGGTCCTTTGTGTGTCTCTCTGTGCATGTATGTTTCCATATGTGTCCATATTTGTGATTGTGTGACTGTTATACTTTTTTTTGCTGATTTTTTTTTTTTTCATCTAACAGTTAGATTTGAGGGACCCTTAGCATGTTCAGCATTTTTTCAGCTGTTCATTTTGCTTTTCCAATTTTTCTATTTAAGATATTACTATTGTGCTAAGTCATAGCATTTCTGCTGCTTTCCAGTATTTGTTCTATATACAGCATTTCTGCTAAATCATACTATTTCTGCTATTTTATGAGATTTGTGCTAAATACAGCATTTCTGCTAAATCATACTATTTTTTGCTATTTCATAAGATTTGTGCTAAATATAGTGTTTCGGCTAAAAAATAGTATTTCTGCCAAATATAGTATTTTTGATTAATTATAGTTTTTCTACCAAATCATACTACAGTTTTACTGCTTTTTATATGGCTTCTAAGACAACCAATCATATCTGAGGGCTGGCACATTAAAATTTGCATATTGTTGCCTTCATGGCTTCCCAGCCAGCCAATCATATCTGAGAGCTGGCACATTCAAATTTGCATATTGGGGCCTTCATGGCTTCCCAGCCAGCCAATCATCTATGTCATATATCTATAATAGTTCATATTTTTATTTTAAATGGTCAACATTTCAAGATTCCCCCATGTCGTCTGAACAAAACGGTCTAAGAATGACCGTTTTAGCCCCTACGGTTAGGAATTTATGGCTGTTTGTTTGAGGGGAGTCTTGACTATGAGAAATAGACTGCAAAAATCCTGTCTCTCTCTGTGCTGCATGTGTAAAAGCCTGCACTTGGTGCACCAGTTTTGGCGGGAAAAAGCACACAGCCTCTCTGATTGGTGGATTCAAATTGAGAAGCTCACAGCTGTTTGACTGACCTAGAAACATGCTGTTAACAGCCCCTGTTCACTTGTTGATGCTGCTGTGTGTGTGTGTGTGTGTGTGTGTGTGTGTGAGACAGACAGAGAGAGCCTTTTTATGGGAGCATCTTATTGTATGATTTAAATTCAATATATTTAGACTGGTTGACTGAATTTGGTCCTGTGTGTGTCTCTCTGTGCATGTGTGTTTCCATATGTGTACATATTTGTGATTGTGTGACGGTAATACTTGTTTTTGCTGATTTTTTTTTTTCATTTAACAATTAGATTTGAGGGACCCTTAGCATGTTCAGGATTTTTTCAGCTGTCCATTTTGCTTTTCAAATTTGCATATTGGGGCATTCATGGCTTCTAAGACAACCAATAATATCTGAGGGCTGGCACATTCAAATTTGCATATTGGGGCCTTCATGGCTTCTAAGACAACCAATCATCTATGTCATATATCTATAATTATTCATATTTTTTTTTAAGAAGACAACACTTGACGATTCCCCCATCTCTTCTGAACAAAAGAATGTTAGACCTAAGACCTGAAAATTTCCATGACTGTTCACCAACGTATGCTGTCTCTTACGGTGAAAGAATGATATCGATACTCCATATAGATTTAGAGTTAGAAAGCATTGTTTGAGGGCAAGTCAAGGCTGTTTTCGCTTTGCCTCTACTCAGTTATGGTGCATTAGAAGTCAAATATCTTCAATAATTCATATTTTAATGATAAATTGTCAACACTTTAAGATTCCCCCATCTCTTCTGAACAAAACGGTGTAAGAATGACCGTTCTAGCCCCTACGGTTAGGAAATTATAGCCATTTGTTTGAGGGGAATCCTCACTATGAAAAATAGACAGCACAAATCCTGTCTCTGTGCTGCGTGTGTGTAAAAACAGGTGCACCTGTTTTGGCGGGAAAAAGTACACAGCCTCTCTGATTGGTGGATTCAAATTTAGCAGCTCCCAGGCTGCTTGACTGACCTAGAAACTTGCTGTTCTCTCCCTGTGTGTGTGTGTGTGTGTGTGTGTGTTTGACAGACAGAGAGAGCCTTTTTATGGGAGCATCTTATTGTATGATTTAAATTCGATATATTTAGACTGGTTGACTGAATTTGGTGCTGTGTGTGTCTCTCTGTGCATGTTTCCATATGTGTCCATATTTGTGATTGTGTGACTGTTATACTTTTTTTTGCTGATTTTTTTTCATTTAACAATTACATTTGAGGGACCCTTAGCATGTTCAGGATTTTTTCAGCTGTCCATTTTGCTTTTCCAATTTTTCTATTTAAGTTATTAATATTGTGCTAAGTCATAGCATTTCTGCTGCTTTTCAGTATTTGTGCTAAATACAGCATTTCTGCTAAATCATACTATTTCTGCTATTTCATAAGATTTATGCTAAATATAGTGTTTCTGCTAAAAAAAAAAATGTATTTCTGCCAAATATAGTATTTTTGATTAATTATAGTTTTTCTACCAAATCATAGTACAGTTTTACTGCTTTTTATATGGCTTCTAAGACAACCAATTATATCTGAGGGCTTGCACATTCAAATTTGCATATTCTTGCCTTCATGGCTTCCCAGCCAGCCAATCATATCTGAGGGCTGGCACATTCCAATTTGCATATTGGGGCATTCATGGCTTCCCAGCCAGCCAATCATATCTGAGGGCTGGCACATTCCAATTTGCATATTGGGGCATTCATGGCTTCTAAGACAACCAATCATATCTGAGGGCTGGCACATTCAAATTTGCATGTTGTTGCCTTCATGGCTTCCCAGCCAGCCAATCATATCTGACGGCTGGCACATTCCAATTTGCATATTGGGGCATTCATGGCTTCTAAGAACACCAATCATATCTGAGGGCTGGCGGGAAAAAGCACACAGCCTCTCTGATTGGTGGATTCAAATTGAGAAGCTCACAGCTGTTTGACTGACTTAGAAACATGCTGTTAACAGCCCCTGTTCACTTGCTGATGCTGCTGTGTGTGTGTGTGTGTGTGTGTGTGTGTGTGTAAGAGAGAGAGAGAGAGAAAGAAAGACACACACACAAAGACCCTTTTTAGGGCAGCATCTCATTGTTGGATAAAAATATAATATATTCAGACTGGTTGACTGGCATAGACCCTGTGTGTGTGTGTGTCTCTCTGTACATTTGTGTATCCATATTTGATTTTCTGTGTATTTGGTGATTTGTGTATCCATATTTGATTTTGTGTATATCTGTTGGCTGTTCTTATTTGGGGTTTTTTCTAAATGCATTTTTATTTTATTTTTTCACAGGTGAACAAAAATTAATTTTGAGCGAACTTAACCATGTTCCTTTTTATTCAGCTTGTCATTTTACCTTTCCAATATTTTCACTTAAGTTATTACTATTCTGCTCAATCATAGTATCCATTCTAAACCATTGTTATTAAGCTATATTGTAGGATTTCTGCTAAATCATAGTATTTCTACTACATTATATTTTTTTTCTAAATATAGCATTTCTGCTATAGAATAGTATTTCTGCTATGTTATAATATTTGTGCTAAACTGGAGTATTTTTGCTAAAACATAGTATTTATATAAAATTACCATATTCATAGTATATTACAGTGTCTCTGTTAAATCACAGCATTTCTGCTATGTTGTACTATTTTTCTAAATCATAGTATTTCTGCAATGTTTAAGAATGTTTGGCTAAATATATTCTTTCTGTTATCTTATACTATTTCTCCTAAATTCTTGTATTTTTGAGAAGTTATCATGTTTCTGGTAAGTTACAATATTTCTGCTAGGTTTTGCTATGCTATTGTATTTCTGCCAAGTATTATGTTTCCTCTAAGATATTACAGTTCTGCTAAGTTACTACATTTTAGCAAAGTTCCTTTGCTTCTGCAAAGTTTTTACAATTTCTGCAACTTTTCAGCTTTTTCAGCTAGTTTCAGCAGACAGCTTCAGCTTTAAAGCATCCACACTGCATTTTCGCAGGAAATGCAAATTTTTCTAGTTATAGATAATGCCTCCAACTGGGTTCTGGGTAGCTGAAATTGCAGAAAATGCAAAACTGCCTTGGTGCCTTCTAAGGAAAAAATGTCAAAACTGAAGCATCTGACAGTATTATCTTGTGAGTTATTCATCATCATGTCATGAAATTCATCACAGCATAACATAATCACTTATTTCAACATGTTTGTTTGTTCTTTAGCTAAATATTTAACACTGTATTGATATTTAATGATTTTATTTAAACCAGATTATTGTCTATGATGACATTTTTTTAATATTATGTTAAGGTCTGACAGCTGAAATACTCCAGGTTTATTGAACATAACATGCTTATGAGAAATCATTTTACAGGTGTTTTGTTTGTTTTTTTTATTGTTTGTTTGTTTGTTTTGTTGTTTGTTTTAAGTGACTTTATAATGTTGCATTTATTAAAACATTGACTGATTGATCGCATTATGTATGGGTAATGGGTGACAAACAGAAGATGAGAGATCTAATTGAGAGCAGATAAATAATACATATAGTAAATGTATTATTAGGGTTACGTTTAGCTATTATATTAGCTATTGGATTAGCTATCTCATTTCTTAAATTCCGAAGCAATGCAAATTAGCCACGTGCAGTGGCGTGTCTAGAAAATTTTTGTTGGGGGGGCCAGGTAGGGGCACAGATTTGGAGAAGGGTGGCAGATGTAATTGGCAGATAATGTAAAAAAAAAAAATTCTACCAACCGTTAACCATAATTCAATAACCCTACAAACCTAATAACCGAAGGCGCTTTTAAGTTTTATTAGAATAAGATTTTCACCACTACAGTGCAAAGTTTTTAGATACTGTGTTGATAAAGTACAAGAGATACAATCAGTGCTTTGTCAGTTTATTCAGCATTCAAGGACAAGTATTTTTACTGACATATAGTGCACATATGTTTTAGGCAAAAACATTTTTGAACATTAAAATACAAACATTTTTAACATACAATTGGCAAATTAGCCAATGCAATGCAAAACTTATTAAAAAAAAGAAGATAATCTTCTCACAAGCTGGTGTTTGATTTTGAAACAGGAAAAACAAATGAAAAGACTAACATTTGAATTAAACCTGAAAGCAAGTAAATACTTTCTATGCCTTCTTTTGATAATGTTTTCAGTATAAATTGTGCACAAATAAACCTCTTGAACTTTTAATAAGACTCGGTTACATGTTAAGAAGACAAGAAGTACAAAAACATTTGTAAACAGCAGCACTTGTAGTTGCAAAATATTTATGTTTTGGAAGAGAACATTTACTCAAGTACCTACTCTATGCTTCATTAAATATTATCAATGACTTAGAATAGGTGGATCCGCCTGTTACGGTGACAAACGGGTGGCAAAACGTGTTACAAAGTCATCCAGGCTTAATGATCTTGCCCTTTTCCTCTCAATATTGTAAAATTGTAAATAAAACTCCAATATTGCTAAGCCTCTCATCAGTCATAGTTGTTCGTAGATGGTTTTTATAAGCTTTAGCACTGAAAAGCTACGTTCACAAGTAGCACTGCTGACAGGTAAGGCTAAAGCTATTCGACATAAACGAAAAAGCTGATGAAACACCTCTTTGTAAGGCTCTAGGAAGGTAGTAAACTCCAAAACACTGGAGAGTTCATTTCCACACCCTGCTCTCCTTTGAACAACCTTTCTAGCTTGATACAGCTCATGTTTGAGGTCTTCAATATCACAGTCATACAGACCAGCCAAGCTTAAAACTATTTCCTCTGACAAAAAGCTCTTACTCTTGGGGTTTAGTGCCTGTATACCCCTCATAATATCACAATTGGTCTTGTTGAAGCGCTTCTCCATCTCTGCATGTACATGGTCAAGAATGGGGTAAAATACTTCCCTCTTAAACTTGTCCTTGTCATCCTCCTTACACCTGTGTTGCCCGATTGGAGAATCTACAAAATAACCCTTAAGCCTGAGGCTCTCTCTCTGCACCCTTCTCTTAACTCTCTCAGAGGCAACAGTACACTGTTCTGCAATATCCATTGTGTCTTGCCACAGCTCATCAAAACAGGATTCACTTCTATATTGGTCCAAGGTGTCTTGAAGTGCATGAATTAGGTCTACAGCCTTTGCTAGATCAAGAGATGGAGACTGAAGTACATCAGAAAGCAACTTAATTTCCCCTAGAATTTTTCTAAATGTGGATAAATTGCCAAAAAATGTGAGGTTAATTTGTGCCAACAGACCCCGTGCCTCCACTGATCTGTCACCACTGTTCTCTAAATCTATCTCATGTAGTACTCTTAATATAGCTGGTAACCTGTCCATTACAGTTTTGCATGCACTGTAACGACATGCCCACCTGGTATCAATGAGTCTCTGAAGCTCTCTAGGAGCCTCTGGATATATGTCTTTTTGAACTGTGATCCATTTTTGGTGAACATATGAACCTGACATATAGACATACAATTTCTGCAACAATGAAAAAAAGCAGTCAGCTTCAGGGACTGCTTTCACTGCATCAACGATAACAAGGTTAAGGCAATGTGCATTGCAATGTATAAAAAATGCATGTTTTGCCTCTGTTTTGATCCTGGCTGCAACACCCCTGCCATTACTGACACCCCCATCATATCCTTGGCCTACAAGATTGGATCGATATTCAAGGCCAAACCTTTCCAGACACTGTATGATGTTTTGGGTGAGCCCTGCCGCATCTAGCTGACTTGCTCTCTGGAACTCTAAAAAACTCTCTTGAACAGCCCCATTGTAGTAATACCTTAGTAGTAATGACAGTTGCTCTGTTTTCTTTAGGTCTTTTGTTTCATCTGCAATCACAGAGAAGTACTCACTCTCCTTCACTTCTCTGATAATGTCTTCACGTACCATCTCTGACAGACATTCCATTACTTCATTCTGAATGGTGTTACTGGTATATTTTGCATTTCCTGCAGCTTTGTTTTTTTTTTTGCAATAAGTGGATTATGCTTAGAAATAAGTTCCATTATCTCTGAAAAGTTCCCTTTGTTTTGTGATGTATCTGTCTCAAGATGCCCCCTTTGGGAGAGGTTTTGCATAGCTGTAAGGAGAAGTACTTCAGCAACAGTTTTGATATATATGCGATTTTCCTCTACTTTTTTTTATATGCCTTGTCCAAAGCATCACGCACAGATGATCTGTCAAAATGTTGTTCTTATGTTCACTCCAAGCATACATGGCATTCATATGACCTTCAGATTCCTCATGCCCCTTAAAACCTCCATCTTTATACATTGCCTTCTTCCAGTTTGAGTACCCTTCATGTGATGTAAAAGGAGTTTCAGAAGCATTTGGAAGGGAAAAGTGTCTACATGCAAAACAATAGACAGAGTCCCGACTTTGAGAATATTCCAGCCATTTGTGTTGTGAATACCATGTCTTGCTGAAGGCCCTCTTCTTTTCACCATGTACTGTTCGAGGAAATATCTTTAAGTGTGGCTGTCTAGGTCCCTCCGCTGGATTTTGAGATATATCTAAGTATGGGAGGATTCAATTTAAAAATCAATGAAGAACTGTTTTTAATCCAGAACAACATCTCTTGCAAAAGTGACAGTATCAATATTATAAAATATTTACTGCACAATGTTAACTACCCAACATCATTATTTTGTTTTTAAAGGCTTTCAATATTAATCTATAAAGTAAGATTGGAGGTTAAATACCATGTGGATGGCCTGGTGTCGTACATGATGTTGAAGGAGAAGATGTTTCAAAAGGCACCACATCCTCGTTATCTGGTGGATCATGAACAGGTGAAGAAGTGCCTGGAATAATATAAAAATATTACATTTCATTAAATAAAAAAACATGTTATTTAAAGCAGGATTTTGTTTTAATTTCCAATTATGTACCACAATACATATATTCGCTTATTTAATTATTTAATCCCAAATATTAGGATTTGTCCCCTATGGATCGGTTGAACACTTGACAATATAAACATCCCTTCCTTGCATTTTCCTTATTTATTCTCACACATACCTTCATTTGTAGAAATCACAGGTGACAATGATGACTGCTGCTCAGTCCACCTTTCCCTGACATTGCTCTCTACTTCTGGTGTTATTTTAGCCTTCTTAAGGAAGAAATTCTCAATATTTTGAGATCTTTTCATTTTTCACTCCTATTCTTTTATCTATACAGGTTGGCCCTGAAGTAATAAAGCAAAAACCTCTGTCACAAACAACAACTTTCCTGATGTATGACCTTGACTAGAAGTCAGGGATGTCAAATTCTGGCCCTCATGGACCCCTATCATGCATGTTTTAGATGTTACCTATACCAACATAGCCAATTCAAATCAAATAATCCCCAAACACCTAGTTGTGCACAAGTCTGTAAATGATTCTTTAAATCAGCTGTGTTGAAGTATGGAAACATCTGAAACCAGGAGGACAGGAGCCTTGAGAACCAGAGCTGCACATCCCTGCATTAAACATGGCACAGCCATTTCATGGGGTGATTTACACTCTATTCATAACATGGAGCTGGCAGATAGGATAAGTAATGAGTAATGAAATTAGCTAGACCGCACAGTGTAGTGTAAGTGCTGCCTTATGGTAAACTTTGGTAATATTGATGCAGTGGCGGTCCTAGCCTGTTTGGCGCCCCCGGCGAACACTCCCTCTGGCTCGAGGATCACCACAACATAACCTAATAGACCTGCACCTTAGTTCACATAATGTGCTTGGATTTACATCATTATGAATGAAATGTGCTCTATTTGGAAGCAGCCGGCCCCCCTCCCCTTTCGACGGGTTGTGTGTGAGACTTTAAATCATCAAACTGTAAAGTATAAATTTTAAATTGTTATTGATCCCTTTACCCCTAGTCCTAAAGTGTATATTTATTTTCTTACTCTTCTTATATTTATTGTTTGTTTACCTGCACTGCTGTAACTGGAGCCTCGTCGTCTCGTCTCTCTATATACTGGACTGTATGTAGCGGAGATGACAATAAAGTTTACTTTGACTTCAGCAGCAAGCAGGTGCACCGAGGGCTCTCGCGCTCACTTTTCGCGTATAGAATTTCAATTCAATTCAATTCAATTCAATTTTATTTATATAGCGCCAAATCACAACAAAAGTCGCCTCAAGGCGCTTTATTTCAAAAAAACATCGGTGCAAATTGTAAGTCTGTATCATAATGTCTGGTGTTTTCGGGTTTGTTTTTGTTTTATTTTGCGAGTTGGTTATTAGATGCTGCTCCAGCCAGCCAGAGAATCCCCCGCCACCCCGCCCTCTCCTCCCTGTGCCGCAAGCAGCAGGCGCACCTCGCAAACGGAGGGCGCCCTTACTCCCAGCCAATGAGCGATAGAAAAACTGATCGGTGCCTATGACATTCACAAAATGCGCTGGCTGATGTCGGGGCAACATGAGTACGAGCAATTTTTTTGTTTTGTTTTTTTTTTGTTGCCGAGGCCCGTTATTCCGCCCCCCACCACGATGCCGCCCCGGGCAGCTGCCCGTGTCGCCCGTATCAAAAACCGCTACTGTATTGATGTATAAAGAACAACACTGGCTGATGATGAAATACAGTCAGCTGGCATGGCGACACTGTCAGTATTAACCTGCAACCAAATCTGCAGCTCCATACAGCAATGTTACGACTTGGATTATATCTTATAACTCATAACTCTTATGCTAGCTCCCCCCAGTAGCCTACTGTCTGAAATATTCGGCGGTTGCAATAATTCTTTAAGTGTTATTTTTTTTCCTTGGTATTCTAATTTCACCAAAGTTTACTAAACTCAACAAACTTAATATTACTTACCAGGACATTTATTTTCTCATCATTTTCTTTCGGCGAAAAATAGTTTTCTGTAAAGAGCTCTCTGACTGGTCGAACAGACACAGCTCTCCGTTTCACTGCAGAGTCCGTTAATTCTTCGCATAGCCGTGTCGAGTAGAGTGTAAATCCCGAGGCCCAATGGCCTTTGTACAAGAACACACGCTACTCAGCAGTGCAAAGTTACGAGCACAAACAGCAGGTTAGAAGAATCCAGGCAGCCAGGCCATGTCTGTCCAACCAATCAGAGAGCTCCTTACATTGCGCCGTGTGGCTAATTTGCATTGCTTGTTGTCCTTCATACAGGTTAATGACCTCTGATCATGCCCTTGTTTGGGAATATGACAGACGGCCAGCGTAGCTAGGATTATGCATTTTATTAGGGAAGGGTAAGACAATAGAACTACATGTCAATACAATGTAACTTGAACTAAGGGTTAAAGAATTCTCTAAAAACTCTGCAAAGACATGTTTGTAGAGGCCAAAGCAGAGAAAAATGACTATGCTAGGGCTCCTTTAAGTCTGGCTAAATATGCACTGAGGAGATTCTGAAAGTGGTAAAACAAACAAACAAACAAAAAAAACCCCATCAATTTTAAAGACAAAATAGGTTAGGTTTTAAAAGACTTCTGAAATAAAAATATGTAATTGGCTGAAGTTCTATAGTTTGAGAACGATAATTTTTGAAGAATCTCAACCAGTTAGCTCAGTTCATTAGCTTAAAATGAGCTAATGTCGCTAAAGGCCACTCTATAGCAATGCCGAGAACAGTTTATCTGAATGTGTAGCTTATGAATAAATTTGACTGTACTTCTTTTGAAAGTGCTGTCTGTCTTGTACTTCGTCTGTCCCTCCAGAGGTGCAGTTCTCTGGTTTTTGTGTTGTTCCAGTTCAGTGGCTCTCTGGTGTTCCGACACTGAAGCTTTTATGAAAGACTTTTTAACCACCTCTGTGTAGAAGCAGTGAACTGGCTCCTCTTAATTAGTGCTTGGTCTCTGCTTTGAAATGACCTTTTCTGTTATGCACTTTGGTTAAATTGACTCCTGCTTCTTAGCTGTGTGTTTCCTCTGTTTTACATGGCTGCTAGTGCATTGCTTTCTTCATAAAACTGTAAAACCTAATGTGATCAAATTCATGTCTTGGGTTATTGATGTATCTGGCCCATTAGAATTTGAATATTTTTGACTCATTTATTTTTAGTGTTGTTGTTAGTGTTTTTAAAAGTATAAAGTTTTGCTCCATTATTCAGCTAAACACTATGCTGAATAGGTAGCTAGGTTAGCAAGGTGCTTGAATTTACTGATATTAAATGCGATGCTTAGGAGTGGCTATATCAGAGGAATAGCTCAAAGTGAGCACTTTAGAGACAAAATGAGACAGAAAAGGTTGAGATGGTTTGGATATATGCAGAGGAGGTGCAGTGGATATTTTGGACAAAGGATATCAAAGATGGAGCCTCCAACCAGGAGAAAATGAGGAAGCCCACATAGAAGATTCATGGATATAGCAAAGGCCATGTGTGTGCGATTAGCCTACCGTCGATGCATAAATTAATGCCCTGAGTTATGTAAATATTTACCCCTTAACCAAAACTCTAAGCTGTTTGACTAATATAAATATAAACAAACTGAAAATATAGACATGGTCAGAGGTCAGTTGCAAGTGAAAACAAGAAAATAAAACTTTCAAAGGGACACTATGAGCTGAACAATTTTTTGTGTATAACATATTGACTGGATTTGTAATAGACTGGTAGAAAACTTGCAACATTTAGGAGACTATAATGTGAAGGGGGAGACTTTCCAGGAGGATGCTGTCATTTTGGTGGCCACATCAGTTTAAATGTGCTTTAACCATTAGTAATAATTCTAGGACAGACTAATATATACAAAACCACACAGTTTTTCAGACACCATGACTTCCCATTTCAGAGGCCTTCCACAACTATTGCCTCCCCCATTTGGAAAATCAGACATGACCTTTGAATAAAGTCAAAGAGGATTAAGGCAGAAGAGACCTTCGCAATGTCGGCCGAAGGGAAAAGCCAGAGGATCCTCCTTTGAACGTGGCTTGAGTGATGATTTCTTCACCTGCCTAAAGTCCACACTTTGTGTGTGTTTGAGAGTGGGATGTGCTTGCATGAAGGCTGCTAAAAAATAAAAGAAAACACGCTTTAGTGAGATATTGAAAGAAACAGCCTAGCTCTCCTGTAGATTTAAATATGAGTGATGTTTTAATCCCTCTGTGAAGAAGCAAATGCTCAATTACTGTTACTCATTCATCCATTTCACTGGGGGCAATGATATCTCTGGTTAATATTTTTATCAGATTTATCTAGTGCTTTAACTAATCATATGATAATGCTGTCATTTTTTTCTTTAAAGCAAAAGTACCTACGTGTATAAATAAAGTAACCTTGACCCTTGAACTAATCCATATTTTACAGGATGTATAAACATAGGTTATATACACGGGTAATTTTGTAAACTGAGATTTTCCGTTTTCATTTTTTTTTTAAATTCCATCCACCCAAGAAACCAACAAAAAACGCAAAAAAACCAAAACACTTACATATACACATAAGTGTGTAAAAAATGTAAAAACTGCAGATTAACAGCGACAGTATTTTATATCCACCATCATAGAAATTCATCTCATGTAAACAATAACGTGGCACACAGTGTGATGTCAAAAAAGGCCTGCACCTTTGACGCTGCATGACTAAATCTACACTTTCCTCGTTCACACGTAAACATAAAAGCTGAGTTTTCGAGAATCTCCACCCTGGCAATAGTTTTTAAAAATCTCTGTTTTCAGTGATCCAAAACGCAGTTTAGGTGTAAACAAAAGGCTCAAACGGACTGAAAAAGCTGCGTTTTCAAAAATACCTATGTGCGTGTGGATGTAGCCGTAGAATCTATTTATTAGGGTAAAAGATCTCTTCATAACACAGCTGGGATTGGTGCATTGTAGTTTAGCAGCCTGTCTTTTCTAGTTTGTCAGGATTTAATGGAATTCCATTCTCTCATGATCACTTACAGCTTCACCTGGATTTTAAAAGTGTATCATATGGACAACGGGGTGGCTGTACCTCAGGAGGTAGAGCAGGTCATCTGCTGATCGGAAGGTTGGTGGTTCGATTCCTGGCTCCCCCAGTCTGCATGCCAAATATCCTTGAGCAACATACTAACCCCCACTTGCTCTCCGATGCATCCATCGAAGTATGAATGTGTATGAATATAAGTTGGTTAAAGCACTGACAAAAAGCATAGGGTGCTTGTGTGAATGGGTGTGTATGGGTGAATGTGGCGTGTTGTATAGGGCTTTGGAGTTGACATCACGCTGCAGTGCATTGTGGGATCGCAGCGCCATGAATCAAAACAAACACACTGTGTTGGGAGCAGGACTTTTGTGCTTAAAATCAGCACAAAAGACAAAGGGTTGTATCGCGACCGATTGCGCCCAGACACCAAGAGACAGTACTTGGAAAAAATAGCGTGCATCGGTAATGTGGACCCGTATGAAATAAGGCAGTGGAAACCCAGACGACCTACCACCGTTGTCCTATCCCGAAATCTTTGTGTACCTTGTCTGTGGAGTCAGCACATACACGGCGAATCATTTTCGGAATTCTAAATTCCTGGAGTCGCACATCTAATTCACAAACGGTTGGGTACAAGATTTGGCCATTTTTAAGCCTCCACGTTGTGAGTACATTGACCATATGACCAAGATACAGCCAGAGGTTGCACATAACATTGACTTCTCCTCAGCAGCTGCCCCAAAAATTGCTCTAGATGAAAATATGAACACACTGTCTGCAGTGAAAGGCAAAAGGATCCATCCGCAAAAAAGGCAAATTCCACTTGCTACTCTGGAGGAGTTGTCACCGATAAGCTACTCCATAAACAGAACATAGTTCTGCTGCATCACACATTAGGGTGTTTGTTCTAATTTTCTATGACCTCAGCGCATTGAGAATAAAACTAAAAGCCTATAAAGAGCAATATGAATTTCTTTAGAACTTACCGGAATGAAAATGTGGGGAGCACACCAACAAAAAACTGGGGATGGCAGAGAACTCGATATCAGCTCGTCTCACCGCTGCTCACCAGGCCTGCCCTCTTCGGATACGTGAGATCTCTCACGTTGCTTCCAGGAGGGGAAACGGTAAAAAGAGAGCCCATTTTCCATCTTATTCCCTTCCCGATCGTGCGATCTAACATCGCAACCGACAACACAGCAAGTACGAGCCATAGCTGATGTTTCCATCTGCTTTCGCTCCTGTAGCCCTTTGTTTGGCCTACTAACATGGCAGCTCGACCAAAAATCGTGGCCACGCCCCCTCCCATGACATCACGCTCCAAAGCCCTATAGACCGCTTTAAATACTCCAGGAGAGTAGAAAAGCTGTATATAAGAATCAGTCCATTTACTACAAAGCCTTTTCAGTGTAAAATTATAAACATTTGTAAAGATGGGGGTTAGAAAATCTTTTTTTTTACTTTCTTAGAATTTAGAAAATCTGCTCAGAGCAGGCTTCTTGCATACATCAGCCCCTCTGTTTGTAAGCTGTTCATATCATTGGAGCATATTCATCTCAAGTCAATGTTAGGGTTAGTAGATTGAGGTGTCTTGACATAAGTAAATCCCAAAAGGTTGATTCTGTTCATCTGGGCGCAGCATTTTCAGCGAGAGAAATGTTTTGTCACTCATCCAAGTGACTTCTTCAGTCTCAGCTGACTGCAGGTGTCCCCAAGCTTATAAACAGTACATTTGCACAATGACTGAAACTCGCACCACTCAGTGAACAATTTGGCTGTGAGGTCAGTTCCTTGATCATTAATATGCAAATTGTCATGACCATTGATCACCAACCGCTGATCAAAGACCATGAGTACCATTCACAGAGAGTACGGGAGTGGCTGCAATCATAGCACTGTAAGATGGCGAAAGATGTACTCTTAGACCCCCTCCTCGAGTCAGAGATGGTCTTTCCCTTTTCACGTAAATGGCCTCCTAGACTTAAACCAGCATTCCTCGCTGTCCAGGATGTGTACATCCTCATCATTGATAGTGTCCACTGGCCTGTAGGTGTAAATAGACTGCAGAGTCCTGGCCTGACGAGGTAGCTCTTCTGTGTTGTGCCATCCGCTTAGCCAGAGGTTGTTTGGTTTCTCTGATATGTAAAACACAGCAATCCTCCTGGCACTTAACAGCGTACACTATATTACTCTGTTTGTGTCGGGGGATCCGATCCTTGGGGTGGACCAATTTTTGGTGTGTTTTGGGGTTTAAAAGCCACAGAGACGCAGTGTTTAGAAAAAATGCATCTCAACTGTTCTGATACTGCTGACATAGGGGATCACTAAGGGTTTTTGCTTAGGCAGCAGTTGTCCTTCTCTCTGTAACAGGACATTATGCAGTTTAATAAGCTGGTAACAGCAAGATTTAGCCAAAGTATTTTAAAGCTTTCCAGTTGCCTTTGGGAGCCAACAGTTGGTATCTTTTGTTGAATCATGTATTCATAATATTGTTTAAAAAGATTAAGAAGTATTAGCCCCCAAATGTACTCTTTAAAACAAAAATTAAAAACCTAATTCATATAAATATTTATTTTATTAGCTATTTATAGAATAACATTTATATCACTAAATGTGAGCACTTCTATTTTGACCCTTGTAAAGGCTGTGCTAACCTTTCATTAGATATTAACCATTAAACTAGCTAATAACTGAAGACATCAGCTACAGTTGTAGTAGTAGGGTTCAAGTATATAAATTGTGGGTTTTTTGGTACATTACCAAAACTGTAATTACTGTGAAAGGGAAGCTTTATTGAGATTGCTTTTCTTTTCTCACCTTTTAAAACCTTTGCAGTAAAGCTGCCTGAAGACAAACATTATGTTGCACAAATTAGTAAGAAACATAATTGTCCTCTGATCTCTGCTCCTCTCTCTCTGCAGACTAGGAGCCAACTCTGAAAGTTTTTTAAGATCAATTGTCAAAAAACAAAAAGGGGTGGGTGGGGGTGGGTAGGGGATGGGGGTGCACGCAAGCCACAGCCCTGAGGTTTATCCTCCTAGTGTTACATGGATTAGCAGTGGTCCAACCTTTGACTCCTGTTAGGGATGACTTGACTTGTGGGTCTTTTCAGGTTGGGGCCAGTCATTGTTATGTGTACTGGAGATGGAAACTGCTTCCATCAGACCTTTTGCTGTACAGAAGCTGCATATTATAAGTGTGTCTTCTGTACAGTAGTAGTAGAAGCAACTTGATAATATATATTTAAAGGATCATAATTTATAAAATGCATTTCATTTTGCATTCAGTAAGATGCAAAATTACAGACAGAGGGAATTATCTCCTAAAGAAAATGTTTACTGAAGTCACAGAAGAAGGGAATCAAGGGTTTCTTTTCCATAGACTTCTTTACAACCTCCAGTCTTTTTGCAACAAAAGAAGCCTCTGCATAAGCTTTACTTTTAGACCTAGAGACTACATCCATCTTTTATTTGTAGTTTGTTTAAATGTACCAATTAACTGAATCAGTACAAAAATAAACATGTAAAAATGGTAGTGTTCAGCTAGTTGGACGTATTTCATTTTCAGGAACAGTGTAGCTTTCCTTAAGCTACATCCACGAGTGTGTGAGTATGGGTGTGATAGTTAGAAAACACTTCAAGGCATAGAATAGAAGCACTACATGAATGTAGGTGTGATTGGAAGAATGTGGTATGTGCATGACAATGTAAAAAAAAGAGTAAAAAAAAAGAGTGCCAAATAAGTACCTTTACTTTTAGCATGTTGGCTTTAGTGAGACCATAATTAATACTTGTTTTATGGGCCCATATCTGTCACACCACCTTAAACCACAAACTGTCATTGTTACACTTTTGTTTTGAATACATATTCAGTAAACAATCATTAATCTGTAGAGGTGTTGGTAGTTCTTCCCATTAAATTTTGGGGAAGGGCAAATTAACAGTCTCCCTTTTCTGCCAGTCTTTATGTTAGGCATAAAGGGGACTAAGAAGAGCACACAGTTATGTTTGAGTCTTGTATGTGTGTGTGTGTCTGTGTGTGTGTGCCGTGCTTACTCACTTCTTGTGTTAAGTGTCTACAGATCTTAAATAACCATGCACATGTTTATAGAAGCAATTTACAAAGCCCTGTGTAATCTTCCTTTTTACTTTGCTCCTGGTTTCATCTGCAGGGGATTACAGTAGCACTTCTTTGTGTGGAATGTGCAAAAGGAGGAGGGACATACAAAATGGCAGAAAAAGGAAAACAAATTGTAGCATAATCTCTGCAGAAAAAGATGACTGAGTGAGGGAGTCCCACGGACCCTCCATCTTTTTGGGAGGCTAGAAAATCCCATAATCCTTAATGTTTGATGTCTCAAAGCTAATGGCGTTTATTAGGACAGCCCAAAAGGTGCTTTGTCCACTGTGTGGTTGCTGTTGAGGTTTTGAATGACATTGCAGGGAGAGAGCTGGTAACTTAAGCTTAATCTGGGCTTATCCAGCCCTGATGCATGCACAGGTGTGTGGCCCTTAAACCCACAAAAGGCCATGCTCTTCCGTGCGAGCCAAAGATCAATCCTGCTCCAGGGGCTGAAGATGTCCAGAGGAATACATGCTGCACCTTTAACCCAGGAGGTTTTAGCCCCCTCATGAACTGAACTGCCTATTATCACATTTTAATTAAAAGGCTGCTCATTTTTCCCTTACCTGCTCAATAAGATATGGAATGATCTTTTCCTGCTGAATCACTTTACATTTTTTAAAGCAAGTCATGGAGGTTGAGTTGCACATAGTCAACTGCAGGATTTTTGTTTTGGCCTCTCCATTCAACCCAGAGACTTTTGTTTTGTGTTTTGACCATAAATCTTGTCAGTTCATATATTCGGCAGTAGTGATTTGTGTCACACTAGAATATTCAGTCACTATGGATGGTAACATCTTACATCTTAACTTAGCATCTTACCCTCAGAAAACATGACCTTTGACATATTTCCAAAGTTGGTTTACATTTTAAAGTTGGTTTGAGTACCCAGTGTATATATCAGATTGCACCAGTGTGAATATAGTACCACTAAATTTCCAGGGCATTCACTGCTAGCAAAGCGACATGGGTGGCTGTAGCTTAGGAGGTAGAGCAGGTCATGTACCGATTGGAAGGTTGGTGGTTCGATCCCTGGCTCCTCCAGTCTGCATGTCAAGTATCCTTGGGCAAGATAGTAACCAAGTTGTTCTATCGGAGTGTAAATGTACTTTAAAGGAAAAAGGGAAAGCACTAAGTATAGAGAAAGGGTGTGATTGGGTAAATGTGGCATGTTGTATAGAGCGCTTTGAGTACTCCAGGAGAGTAGAAGAGCGCTCTGTAAGAAGCAGCCCATTTACATCATGTTTGCTGCCTCCTGTGCAGTCTTTCAGAGAGGATACAGAGCAACAATACAGATAATCCAGTGTCTGTGGTTAATTTGTCTACATATTGGTCATTTAAGTTTCTGAAGGGGGGTTCCATATGAAACAGCTCTGGATTTACTGCATATTGATGTAGGTCCCAGGTTTTGAAAGTGAAAAAAATATTATATCTCGGGTTACTCTGTTTATTGAAACTGCTCATAAAAGGTCTGACATTTTTAAGGTACCCACTGTTAATATTTAAGTTGTTTCAGTTCAGTGTCACAATTTGCATCACATCATGTTACATACTAGGTGAAGCCAGATGTCTACTTGTATTAACTTCACAGAATTTTTTTAAAACCCTCTGAACTTTTCACCATAAATATATCAGTTCCCACAAAAAAACAACCTCTGTCTAATCTCTGTTCTTTTAAGACTTTAGAGAAACTCACTATAAATAGCTCAGGAAGCTCTTCATGTGGTTCATTATTCTGATCAATTTGTCAGAGAATGAATGACATTGATGTTGCCTCTGAATGTTGAAGGACCGCTGACTCTCTTATTGGATTTGCAAAGCCACTCCAATAAAATTCCATATAATTCAATAACAGAAATCAAGGCTAGCGGCCCAGTGATCCATAAACACTATGATGATGAGGTCATCTCTTACCACATGCCAGCACATGATGCAATAACAGCATCATCTTCAGAGTGGCTGCTTTATTAGCCCTACATAAAGAGGTACAATTATATCATTTATTTCATTTTAAAACCTAAATACATTATGTGTGAGTAATTTGATCTCTCTGGATATGTGATGGTGTAGAAAGTTATGTAATTAATGACAGACGAAAGAACAAAAATACAGAGGACTGTTTTGTACAAGGCTATTGAGATGGTTTTTTTGGGGGGGATCCATAACATTTTCACTAAAACTCCTCATGATATGTCCAAACCCTGCATTTCTTCAATTGCTACCGTCTTCCTTCAAATAACATGCTTGATGGTTTGAATTTCCTGCAGGGGTGATTCTGCCCCCTCAGCTTTGCGGTCACTCTCCCTGCTGACTAAAAGACCCCCCCCCTTTTCTTTTCTTTTCCCACAGATGGAGCCATATGTATAGGATGAAATACCACACACTACTTCCTGTCAGGTAAAAGATGTTTCAGCATCATCCCAGTGTTACCATATCACCTTTTGCTTCTGAGATCATTTTTGGAGCTAAACATCTTTACACCATTTATGGGCAAAGCAAGATGAAGTCTCTATCTGTTCAACAGTTCATGTTTACAATTATAAGGATTACAAGCAACAGGAGGCATCAGCTGGTGGCTGTACATGTACAATGTGCAATTGCCGAAGCAGTCAACAGCACGGTTTTATTGTTGTTATTGTTGTTGTTTGTTTTATTTCTGATGGATGACACTCAGGACAGCAACAGACTGACAAACAATTAACTGAAAGGCAAATAGTTGGCAGTAAGCCTAGTTTATGAAATGTAAAAGAAAAATCCGAAAATCGGGTTTGAGAAACAGTGAAAAGATTAGGGATAAGTTAAGGCCAATTAATATGGGATGTGTGGGTAATCAATAGTGCCATAAATGAAGATGCGTCTGTGTGTGTGTGTGTTAATATCAGACACACTGTGTCAGAAACATACAATTGGTAGCCTTAGAACACATTGTATCCTGAGGCAACAAACCAATTTCTTGTGAACGGGGGGTATAATATATTGCTATATTAACAGGGACCCCCATGCTCTTCAAAAGTAGGGTGAGTTTTTAGGGGTGTTACTGTAGAAATAAGGTGATATTTAAAAAATAACATATTGATCTTGTGCACATATAATAGATATAGAATCAATTAGGTAGAATTAATTACACACACATATACATACACACACACACACACACACACACACACACATATATATATTATAAATAATATATTCAGTTATCGTTGCCTTGTACCAATATGGTTAAACTGGTGACATGTGGTATGGCTATTTCTTCAGAGAAAAATTGATTCAGAGGGAGCATTGCAGATGTTCGCCTGTCATAATAAGATTACTCTCTTGAGTTATGACATCTTTGCACCTTGTTATGTTCACCAATCCAACACTCAATAAGGCTTCAAAGGAACATTAATTAAACAGTAATTAATAATGTGTCAGCTATTATTCAATCGCATTGAGCAAATGACCCTCCACTATGAGCTGCACTCAACATTTTGCTCTTGAATATTAGTATGGCTGTGGGGCTATGGTGTTTTACTGAAGATGACAGGAAAACCGTTTCTGCCCACTGGGGACTGAGAGGTTAGCATCAAATCAGAATGTGCAGATTGCACTGATGTTACTTTGGTGTTAAGTAACCAGAGATAATACCTGAGAAGGTTCTTCATTGCTGTTTAGGTTACAGAGGTGCTGCAACAAGGTGGTGACAATCAGAATCCTTATACTCTCAGAAAGGAATGTTCTCCTGGCTTGCTGCTACATCCAGAGACATAGGTGACACTACAATAGTTAAAAGTAAACATGTAAACAGTAAACATGTGCCGGAGTGAGAATGTTTCTTTAAAGGCAACACTTTTAATGTTAAAATCTATAAATATTCATGAATTGTAGTCCAAGATGGCTGGTGAGCATACATGACTGTCAATGGAAAATTGTACTTAGTAGTCAGTATAAGCTTTTAATGATATAAGTTTGCATATGATAGAATACTGTATGTTGACCTTTTGATGACTTAGACTGTTGTCCACTACAAGACTGTTTTATAAATTCTTTCTCACAGCGATAATAGCTGAACAAGCAGGAAGAGGAGAGCTGGATACTTTTATCTGCGCTCTCTAACAAGAAGAAGGGCTGCGTCCTTCTGAATCTCACAACACACACACATACACCTCAACCACTCTTATCTTCACTCCCTACGCACTAACATTCCTCTGCCTATGAAGAGACATATTCACTGTTGTCACCAGTGACTATAAATGCACGAATAAAGAAGTACACTGTGTGACTCTCTTCTGAGACGTTCACCCATGTACATGTGATTGATTATATTGTCTCACTGTGTCTCTGTTTTACTTTGGCAGCCTTCTATTTGGGAGATTTCCCCCGACATTTCTTGGTCCTTCGAGCCGGATGAGACAGCCTATTTAAAGCAGCTCTCACAGAAGGCGCCTCACCAGGTCCCGTCGGTGCGAGAAGCCCACGTTGAAGTCTGCCGGCAGCTCACGCACAAGGTGTGTGATAAAACCCAAGAGCGTGAATTCGGGTCTTGGTCAACGTTTTACAAGCGGTCCGCACCATCGGGGGCTGATCAGGTGCATCTGAAGAAACCAGCGCCAAGGTAAGACAGACTACTTTGAGATAATAAAGGTTTGCGCAAAAACGAAACTTAAAAGAAAATAGACTCGTCCAAGAGAGACTGGAAGCATTAAGCTCGTCTTGAGGACTGGTAGTCAGCTCGCCCGCAGAGGGTTGGAAGCACTAAAATAAAGATTGAGCTCGTCATAAGTGATTGGTAGCTCCCCGAAAGGGTAAAATAGGCCTAGCTCGCCCACAGTGGCTGGAAGCACTACGCTCGCCTTAAGTGGCTGGTAGCGTGAACGCGCGTTGAAACTGTCTGTCTTTTATTGTCTATTTTTGTGGTGGAATAAGTTGATTTTTACAGCACAATAAGGAGGCTGAACTATTCCACTGATTTGTTTACTGTTGGTCGCTGAAGTACTGGTGAACTGAGAGGAAGGTCGTGTTTTATCACATAAAGTCGACACCGCTTTTGAGAATAGCTCAAAAGTAGAAGGGCGTGTCAGCCACCTCTCTCTGTTCTCGTGCCAGTGAAAGCACCGCAGGTGTGTGTGTATTACTAAGCGCTAAAAGAAGCATAAACTAATAATGGGTAATAAAACAACAAAACTCACTGCTGACGAGCAGTGGTTAGAAAAGAAATGTCCAGGCGCCGGACAAATTAGTGCATGTAGATGGAGAAATCCTAAGAAAACAAAATGCCCGACATGGGAGGGAAAGTGTAGCCCCTCCGCTTTAACAAAACTAAAAGAAACCTTACAGGCAGAAATAAATACTGAAAAAGATCCAAAAAAGAAAATAAAACGGCTCTCAAGAGCTACAATATTTTTAAGGCAATAAAAGAAGGAGAAATGTAGGTTTTAAGGAAGAAAGAAGGGACAGGAATGATAGAGATAACCGTTGTTATAACTGCGGAAAAGAAGGGCATTTTGCAAGAGATTGCAGGAATAGAAGTGAAGACCAGAGTAAGTGACTAGAACGGGAAGGGGAGGGAGAAACTGAAATCTTCAATATAGAACAGTTACTCCTAGGATCTGAGCATAAGCCCACAGTAACCATCCATGTCAACGGTCAACCAATGACCATGCTTTGTGATACTGGAGCATGCAAAACAGTATTAAACCAAAAGCCCAAAAGCTTAAAGTACTCAAGTGATACCTTGATAGTTAAATCTGCATCAGGGCACACCAGTGTGAAATCATTAACAGAAGGTTTAACAATGAAACATAGTTAGGATGAAGACCATGCCCAGAATGAATAGAATGAAAGAAAATACATAACTCACACAAACACATATTAAATGAAATAGAGAGATGTATAAGGTATATTAAGGTTTTGTCATTGTTCAGCCAAGGAAAGTGTGTGAAAAGGAAAATGTCTCCAGCTTGGGAGGGGGTGAAACTGCAGATCACCCCCATCCCTCGATGGATGCAAAATAAAATATAAATAAAATATTGTAATATACTATTGCTGTTATATAAAAAGATAATAACATTAATAATAACATAATATTAATATGAAGAGGCACCTCAGTCAGTTGTGATGTGAGGTGGATAATTGTTAAAAGTAGTCTGCATCAAGCTTAAGGTTTGCTCAAATTCAGTATAATGACATAAGAGATGAAGAAAATAAAGAAAATATCTAAACTAATTAAGTGCATAGAGGCACTTGACCTGCTTGAAAACCTGTCATCCTAGATGACACATTGCTGAAATATAGAGCACACCTATACTAACAACTAACAAGCTAAACCCTCTATACAACAGCTAAAGCTACACAATTGAGAAGCTGAACTAAATATGTGGTCACTGCTAAGCTGATGAGCAGGCCATCAGTAACTTGTTTTTGTTTTGTTTTGTTTTGTTTTTGTTTTGTTGGTTTGAAAAATGAATACATTTGTGATCATACTTGTGGATCACAGTGGCACATAATGATTAGGCATATGATTTACTAATGCAGATGTAATAACTTTATTCTAAAATTCAAGGAGAACAAACAAGAACGACATCTTCAGTTGTGTCTTGTTGTTGTTCTCTGTGTAGTGTGCTAAGTTTTGTTTTTGTTTCTTTTGTTTTTTGAAATGTTGCTTGAGTGATGAGTACTGTAACTTCTGAAGTAGCTCTCACCATGCGTCCTTGATGATGATAAGTCCAGAGCCAGCTGAGAGCTGGGTTTTCTGTTTTGTTTTAGGTGATAAGGCAGAAAAGTTAAAACTTAGTTTCTTGTTTTGAAAAAAAAAAAGGGAAAAAAGGGAGGTTTTGTGTTTTTCAGCCAAGAACAACTACAATTTCATTTTCTGTTTTTGAGAAAGGAGAATTTATAAATAATAATAATAATAATAATAATAAAACACAGAGTGATGTTTTGCTTAAGTGTTGAAGCAGGCTAATACTGCAACATACCGTCTAGTGCATGATCCGTGAGCAATAAATGAAATCATCTTATTTATCTTTAAATAAATTCCAATTATGGAGACCTGAAGTCACATGCTTAGGGCACACCCTCTCAGGTGAAGGCAGAAAGCTATTAAACAAAGAAAAGAAGCCATACAAAATGCACCACAGCCACAAAACTAAGCATTCACATTCTTTCTGACTCTTTGTGAGCCTGAGTTATGACCTTGGCTCCCTGTTTTTCTGCTTCCACCAAGGGTGGGGGTGACGCTCCCGTGGCATGTGCTCTGTTCTCTTTACTATCACAAAGAAGAAAAAAAAGAGAGAGAGGCCCCTACTCTCTGAATACAATATTCTCTTCATAACTCGGCAGTATGAAATGTCATGAAACAGTGTAACTCACTCACAGTAAATCAGCAGTGAATCAGCAGTATAGGATAATACAAACCTATCTAATAAATCTAATGATCTTCAAATTCTTTTAACTAAGAAGTGTGATGCAAACTAAAACTACATACTGATTACACAAGAAGTATGATGTGGCCTACAGCAGTATCATGATTCACTCATTTTGATTACAGGTATAATGTAATATATGACAGCATAATAATCTCACAACTGCTACAAGCACATTTGCCTTTCTTAACACACGCGAGTGAAAGGCAACTGTTAAGAAAATGCCCTTTTGGGTGAGACAGGCCCAGAGGCCCTGCATGCAAGCGTACTAACACACATACATGCAATGAAGAGCAGCTTACACTAGAGCACACACTATATGTGCGCCTCTATATCTCACATTGGTGCTAAAACAGGAAAAAACTTAATAGTTTTGTTATCAACTGCTGAATTTACCCACTACTGACATTTAACTCTCCAGCTTGCAGAACAATAGGTGAAACGTTTGTGAAAACAGAGAAGGAAAAATAAAGACACAGAGAGAGTCTGGTATGACCAAGCAGTAATCAGACAATAAATTTAGTTGGTAATACAATAAATTGTGAGATGCTTTCTGCTTGATTGATGCAACACAAGTAATTTACTGTATGGAGGAAATTCTCTTTTGTGATAATCTTTTGAACGTGCATTTCTGTTGACCTGTCAACTTAGCGCATTATAAGCTGATATGCAAATTAGTTGATTGATATTAGATTTGAAAAAATAACTGTATTATAAAATAAGTGAATAAGATGTAACAACGGTTGAAATTAGTTTTTTGTTTCTAGTGTGTGGAGAAGGTTTTATCATGGCACACATCTGTTTACATGGGAGGAAACTCCTCATGTGATGCGACATTTAGCAGTTTGCAAGTGTGCAGCACATCAGAAGAATGACTATGAAATTACAAAGGGAAACAATTTTACTGACAAAGGATGAACAAAAAGCAGCTCCCACAGCTGAGCAAAAGAAATGGCTGAAATGCGGAGCGCAACTAAGAGATGACTTGATGATTTGTGAAGGAAAACCAATACTTCCAAAATCTCTACACAAAACAGCAGCCTTAGTGACACATGGAGTTACTCTCCATGCGTCAACAGGAGGGATAGGAGATATAATCTCCAAAACACTTTTACACTCTAAATTTCGAAACTTCAGCAAAATGCTTATGTAACCATTTTATTCCAACATATGGCATCCCCACTCTGATAAGATCAGATAATGGGACACACTTTGTCAATGAGGTAATCAGCAAAGTCTCTGAAGCACTAGGATTCAGCATCAAAAATCACTGTGCTTATCACCCGCAAAGTGCAGGATTAGCGGAAAGAACTAACGGCACAATAAAACAGAGACTTTGAAAATGTATGGAAGAAACAGGAAGGCCGTGGCCAGAGTGCATAGGCCTAGTAAAAATGTGGATGAGATTAACACAAGGTTCACAAAAACTTACGCCTTTTGAAATCATTTATGGCAGACCATTTCCACTGCCAATCACAAGTGAACCTTTAGATAAATCAATCAGAGAGACCACACTAGCAGAATGGATGTCGAAGCTACTAGAAAACAAAGATATTGTTTTGAACAATAAACTGCCTTCTGAATCTTCTCCAGTATCTTGCAGGTTGAAGCCAGGTGATTGGGTCCTGATTCGAGTTCTCCAGAGAAAGAATTGGAGCTCGCCCCGCTGGGAAGGCCCATACCAAGTGCTTATCACCACACCAACCGCCTGTAAGATAGCAGAGAGACCATCTTGGATTCACCAAAGTCACTGCAAGAAAGTGAGTGACAGCCCAGACTCATAGACTCCAGCACCCCTACCTTCTGGTGATCTACCTGGTGAAGAGAGGGCTGATTGGGTATATCCCGCCCTCTACTTCTCGCCAGTAGTCTACTCACCCGAGGATCTAGGTGTGTTTGGCTGTCATGAAGACACTCGCCGTCCTAGCAGTTGTCCTCCTGCTCCTAGCAGGACTCCTCGCACTTTTCGAGGACAATAAAGAATAAAACACAAGCCAAACGTGCCGCCAGCTTTTCGGGTGTTGGTTATCAGCATAATAAAATCATCATCAACGAGACAAGCTCATCTACCATCTACTCGCTTAACTTCCTTAGTATCTTTCAGGGACCACCCCAACACGAGATAATCACCATTGAAGACGCTGGACTTGACAATGGAACGTGTGATCAACTTTTCTGGATCAACTTCAACGTGACGAACCGGAACACATCCATTCACTTTCCAGTGTTCTTGGACCAAACCCCAGGGAAGAACCACTCCATGTGCTACCGACAAGACAATGGTAACAGACCGCTGGGAAACACCACTAATTGTAATCGGACCGCTGGAAACGGAGAAGGTGCCCCTGTGAACACAGCCAACCCCTCTAATGGCACCTACTGGGTGCAAGGAATGGCCTGGCTGTGTGGACGACGTGCCTATTTCATACTGCCCCCAGGATGGACTGGCATCTGCGCCCCAATCTTCATCTCTGACCACACCTTCAGAATAACTACGGGAAACGCCACGAGGACTTGACGACGAAGAGATGTCTCTGCAGTGCAGCCACAGGACCCCAGGGCACGCTTCAGGCCGTGGTTTACCCAAAACACCAGAACAGGAAAGTGATAAACACGCCAACATACACAAACATACACATCTACACACACTGACTCAAAGTGAAGAGAAACACACACCTGAACAGACGTGCACTTGTTGATTGAGTGAGAAATGACACATACACACATCAGACAATGTACACTCATCAAACATGACTGATGCCCTGAACGCCTTGAGACAGATCCAGCAGGCCCAAAATCAGGATTATGTAAATAATACAAGTGACTGCTAAAAAGACTACTACTCCCTTTTCACTGTGCAATACTTTTTGTTGAAAACCAACGGTGCAGTAGACTTCAATACTTGAAATACTTGAAATACTTGCAATTCCTTTGTATTCTTATTCTTATTTATTCTATTTATCCCTTTTTGTATTTTCACTTTTATTTTGTGTTTTTGTAACATGTATCCTGCCATGTCTAAAACTCATGATTAACTGTATAATTGTTTCCACTGTTGCTGCATACATAGCCGTGACAAATGATGATGATGATGACCCCGACCTGTTGGAGCATGAAGACTTTGTGTGATTAATGATGGTGTGATAGAAACTGTACAACAAGATGTTACATACTGATATCTCACTTGAAAGTTATACTGACAACAGGAGGGAATGTCAATGGAAAATTGTACTTAGTAGTCAGTATAAGCTTTTAATGATATAAGTTTGCATATGATAGAATACTGTATGTTGACCTTTTGATGACTTAGACTGTTGTCCACTACAAGACTGTTTTATAAATTCTTTCTCACAGCGATAATAGCTGAACAAGCAGGAAGAGGAGAGCTGGATACTTTTATCTGCGCTCTCTAACAAGAAGAAGGGCTGCGTCCTTCTGAATCTCACAACACACACACATACACCTCAACCACTCTTATCTTCACTCCCTACGCACTAACATTCCTCTGCCTATGAAGAGACGTATTCACTGTTGTCACCAGTGACTATAAATGCACGAATAAAGAAGTACACTGTGTGACTCTCTTCTGAGACGTTCACCCATGTACATGTGATTGATTATATTGTCTCACTGTGTCTCTGTTTTACTTTGGCAGCCTTCTATTTGGGAGATTTCCCCCGACAATGACATCAAACAAAGTGGACTGATTGAGCCACAAGACAATTTTTTTTTAAGTCTGGATAAAGGGTTTGTTGATGTTAGCCAACTGCTGCCAACATCTAAACATAATCATAAAACGGAACTAAAAACTGTTTTGTGGTGATACTGGGTAAGGAAGCAATCTGTTGACAATTAATATCTCCATGGTATGTTTAGCATCAATGTCATTGTGACTTACCAGATAAGTTAATTAACATTTTTACATGTTTAGATAGAAAATACAAAATATGGTAATTTCATTTAATGTAAATTCACAATATTGTTCATAAAAACTAGTCCAATACAGAGACAAAAAGAAAATTTTTACAGGACTACGCAGCTATCTTGAACACTAAGTGCATCCTTATAGAACCACCTATTAGCAGCAATAACTTAAATACTTACATAATTGTCTTCTGTATCAGTCTCTCATATCATAATAGAGGAAATCTGGCCCACTCTTTCATAAACATTACTTCACTACTTCAGGTTTGTAAGCATACATTTATCCACAGCTCTCAGTGTCATGATCTGTGATGAAAGACTGTGTGGAGTGGAGGGTAGTGGACCCAAATGCAGACGAACTAAACCTGGAAACGAAACTAGATTATAACAAAATAGAGAAAAACAGAATATTAACCAAACACGAAAACCACCTAAGTAAAAAAACTAATCACAAAAACCTAAACTGGGAAAACGAAATATACATGAAAATCAGGAACATACATGACCACTTGAGAGATGGTAAGGTTAACAGATGACGAGTACTCTCCGGGAGTACTCAAAGTGCTGTATATAACATGCCTCATTCACCCATTCACTTCCTTCTATACCTAAGTGCAATCTAACCAACATTCACACACATTCACACTCCGATGGACACATCAGAGAGCAAACTTGGGGTTAGTATCTTGCCCAAGGATACTTGGCATGCAGACTGGGGAAGCCAAGGATCGAACCACAGACCTTCCAGTCAGTAGCTGATCGGCTCTGCCACCTGAACAACAGCCACCCCATGTGGTTCAGTGGAAACACATGCGGAACACAGCTGGAACAAATGAACATGACGCCATAGAGGAAGCAATACTAAACAAATCGAATATGGAACATGAGACTGTCAAAATAAAACAGGAAAAATAGTGAGATGTAGACTGCGATAACGCAAGCTAGATAATAGGACATGGAGCAGACATGAAACACATGACAGACTGGGGAGACGGGATGGAACACAAGGAGAGGAACACGGTAAAGGCGACAAAACACAGATGCCACTAAGACGGCAAGGGAGAGTGAGAGGGGACCATGAGGATGAGGGAGGAAGAGAGAGAACATGAGAGAGTGGGAGAGAGGCATGACAGGCTGAGGGAAACATGGACAAACATGACAGACAGAGGAGACAGGAGGCATGGAATGAATGTGAAGAAGGAAACATGGGAACAGAAAGGGGAAACAAGACCCGCACATAAACATAACCTAATGGACAAGTAACAAGTAACTAAACTGATCACAAGTAAACTCAGAGATGTAAAAAGAATGAACTCCGAACTAACCAGTTAAACCTCAATAATTATACATAACAGTCACCAAAACACAACTGGCCCAGAATCATGACAGTCAGATTCCAGCAAATGATTTCTTTGACTGGGTCATTACTACAGTCAAAGTCTATCTTTAGTATCTTTTACTTTTTAGCCAATCTATTGTAGATTTGCTACTGCGCTTGGCACCCTTTTTCTTGACTCAGTTTTAGCTAAGTTTAGCTGTAAACAACCAGTCTTTCTCTTGACAACCTTGAGGAAAACCTGACCTGAGCTACTCATATTGGTTCAGTTTTTTTCTAATTGTGCTTTCATTACCTTTATGATTTTAGAACCTAGGGGTGAATTTACTGCTATGTCAAGTGCTGGGAAAATGTTGGCATTGTGTGTAACGTTCCACACCAGCAAACTACCCAAACTTCTCTTTTTAGAGAAGTGGTCATGCTTGCTGAAGATCAATTAAGTGCATTTGATTAGTAGCAACTGCTTGACCATTGTCCTTTTTAAATCCTGTGGAAACAGTAAAACTGCTGTTATTTTTTATAAGACTGTATAGAGTTCTGTTAAGATGTTCTTTTTCACATTACTGTAAATTATATTTTAGTGAGTTTTCAATTTGAGCCCATTTGGTTCAGTTGAAATAAACTCATTTCCACAGTTTCATGATTTACCATGGTGGAACCAATAACTGGTACTGGTCATCTGATTGGAGAACTCTGATTCTTCTGGTTCCTTCAACCTGCATTTCAAAATATCTTTGAGCAAGATACTTGTAGTATCAGGTAAATGATAACAGGTAGGAACATTTGTGCTGGGTTGCTGTTGGGAGGGGGATATAAAAATAATAAAGGACACTGACAGGACTAATGGCGGGTCTCGTGTGTCTATGAGTTATGTCTCCAGTTAGATAACACACACAACCTCCAAAAACGGAACAATACTGAACCCTGAGATCGTCTATTGTAATTCATTAGTATCAGGTTGTTTTTAAAAAAATCTTCCTTGGTCCTTCTATGCCAGAAATGATTAAGCTAGGTGGCTAACACTGGGTTAATTATTATTAATATCTGGCTCTCTTCCACAGCATGTCTTTTGTCCTGGCTTCCTCCCCTTACCTCCCAACCAGACAGAGCAGATGGCTGCCCCTCCCAGAGTCTGGTTCTGCCAGAGGGTTCTTCCTGTTAAAAGGGAGTTTTTCCTTCCAACTGTTACCAAGTGCTTGCTCAAAGGAGACTGTTTGTCTGTATTATTGTAGGGTCTTATCTACAGTATAAAGAGCCTTGAGGTGACCGCTGTTGTAATTTGGCGTTATATAAATACAATTAATAAATGCTGGATTGTTGACTTCAGAAAGTAAAAGATATCATAAGACCCTTCATCCCACTGATCAAACATCAAACGTATGTGTCTTTAGCTGTTTGAGACACACCTTTTGGAACAGTTAGGCTACCTTTACACCACATCAGTTGTGTGAATGCTAATGACCAATTGTAAACCTGAAAGCTAGTTAGCATCTAATACTGGCCAGATTACAATAAACTTTAAACACTGGATGAACCTGTTTGACCTTTTAACTATAGTAATAAATGAAGAAGGCTAAATCAATAGATGATTTGATGTTTAAATGCCAGTAAGAAAATATATAGCTAGCAGGTGTGTTCACTTACATCTTCAACGAGTCCCTGGCGAAGTCTGTGGTCCCCACATGCTTCAAAAGATCCACCATCATCCCGGTGCCCAAGAACAGCAAACCCTCATCCCTGAACGATTACCGGCCAGTTGCGCTGATCTCGGTAGTAATGAAGGTGTTTGAGAGACTGCTGAAGAACATCATCTCCTCCTCCATCCCAGACACCACAGATCCGCTCCAGTTCGCCTACCGACCCAACAGATCCACTGAGGACGCCATCGCCCACGTCCTGCACACCACCCTCAGCCACGTGGACAAGAAACAGGGTAACTATGTGAGAATGCTGTTTGTTGATAACAGTTCGGCGTTTAACACAATAGTGCCCAGCAGACTGTTCACAAAGCTGAGGGATCTGGGACTCAACAGCCGTCTGTGTGCGTGGGTGTTGGACTTCCTCACTGGCAGAACTCAGGTGGTGAGGGTGGGTAGGTGTGTCTCCGACAGCATCACCATCAACACAGGAGCACCACAGGGGTGTGTCCTCTCGCCACTGCTCTACTCTAGGGGTGGGTTTTAATAATCGATTCATCGATTAAAATCGATTCTGGCTTGGATAACGTGAAATCGATTCATTAAAATCCTGAATCGATTTTTTAATATAAATTTATTTTGCCCGAAACGCCAGAATCTCAGGTGAAACCTCACAAAATTTCATCAACCACCAAACAGCTAAGACATTAAATGAGAGCAGGTACACGGATTCTGCACAAGGACGTAACCACACAGCGCGGACCAGCGGATCAAAATCAGTGAGATGTCGCCTTTCTCACCCGACGGGCGCTGCCGCTTTAAGCGGCTGCGCGCGCTCCCGCGGACGGCAATCACTTTTTGGCACAACAACTGCACGGACACGGTCGGGGCTGAAAGCCGACAGCTCGCTGCTGATTGTGATGTTTCGGCGGGTCCGCACTTTGTGTTTACGCCCTTTTTGCGCTGATTCTAAAGCTGTTAGTTTGATCTCTCTCCAAACAATATTGACTGAACCAGCAGCAAAAGAAGATCCAAACTACGCTTCACATAAACATCGTCATGAAATCACTCTGACTTTTACTGTTTTGCTTCCACCATGATAAAATCACACTTCATGCACAGCTCTCTCTCTCTCTCTCTCTCTCTGTACTTCAAGAACAGTTTCCCGTCTAAAAATTTGTTTTCTGCATTATTCGCTTGCTTGTTACGCACAAGTCTACTGTTGTTTACAGCGCTGTCAGCCGCTGTTTTTTTTTTGTTTTACATACTTCCGAAAAGAAAACCTAATTTCTGCTGTTCAAAAATTTTAAACAAATTTAAACTTTTTAAAATTATGCAAAATGCAAAACGCTTAGGCGTGTCTCTAATAAAACCGCTGTAACGTCAGAGGTAACGTTCATATGTTGATTAATGGTTTTCTTTCGTTTTTGATGTACTGCAGAATATTTTTATAAAATCCCAGGCCAGGAAAACCACCATGTTTTTCTGTGTTTTATCTTCAGCTACTTTGACACAAAGGCATCTGCTGTGACGCTCACACCTTTGATAAAGTCTTGCGTGTGTCAGCTTCTTTTTTATAGATACAAAATTATGTAAATGTACTGATCTGAATTATAATATTTCTGACTGTCAAAATTTCCCAGATTCAAATCGAATTTAATTGAATCGAATCGAATCGAATTGAATCGAATCGTGGATCGAATCGATTCGGGACCTTGTGAATCGGAAACGAATCGATTCTAGAAATCAGTGACGATACCCAGCCCTACTCTACTCCCTCTACACTTCAGACTGTGTGGCCACCCACGGCTCCAACACCATTGTGAAGTTTGCTGACGACACAGTGGTGTTGGGTGCCATCTCCAACAACGATGAGGCGGCCTACATGGACGAAGTGAAGAATCTGGCATCATGGTGCCAGGACAACCACCTCCAGCTGAACGTCAGCAAGACCAAGGAGCTGGTGGTGGACTTCAGAAGGAGTCAGCACAGAGACTACAAGCCCATTATCATTAATGGAGCTCCAGTGGAGAGGGTGCAGTCCTTTAAGTATCTTGGTGTCCACATCTCCTCAGACCTGACATGGGCTGCCCACATTCAGGTCCAGACCAAAAAGGCTAGGCAGCGCCTGTATCACCTACGACAACTGAGGAAGTTCAGGGTCTCTCCAAAGATCCTCAGGATCTTCTATACAGGCGCTGTGGAGAGCATCCTCACACAGAACACTACATCGTGGTTTGGGAACAGCTGTGTGAAGGACCAAAAAGCTCTCCAGAGAGTGATCCGTACAGCAGAACGCTGCTGCAGGATTGCTCTCCCCCCGCTTCAGGACACCTACACCAGGAGATGCCGGACTAGAGCAACACAGATACCGAATGACCCGTCCCATCCTGGCAACAAACTGTTCCAACTTCTACAATCTGGTAGAAGGTTCCGCATCATCCGGGCAAGGACAGAGAGACTCAAGAGGAGCTTCTATCCTCAAGCCATCCGGGCCCTAACCCCCCCCCCTCCGCCCACCCACACACACACCCCCGCCTTCTCACATCATCTATAATTGACTGAGACTTTCCCCCAGACACTCAATTCCTTGAACTTTAAATATGTTTATATTGTCCATTCTGTAAAATAGTCAGATGTCTATTCGATGTACAGAATTCACCTGCTTGCTGATACTACTGCACATTCACCCAATGTATATACTATATATATATATATTTACAATGTTATTCCTCTACCGCCCCCCCCCCCCTTTTTGCACATGTCGAGGAGCGTGTCAGGATACATTTCACTGTGTGTTATACTTGTATAACTATGCATGTGACAAATAAAGAACCTTGAACCTTGAACCTATACAATTTATACCATAATAGTTTGTTATTGCTTTGGAAAAGGGCCAGTAATTCTTGTGATTATGTTGTTATATGCAACCTCTATGATTAGGGTTTGCAAGTAAAGGTGCTTTTTAAAATTCCCCTATAACTATTGTTTCTGACACCCTCTCCTGCAAGAGTGAATATCCCCCTGACCACACAAGATCCCCTGTGTTTGCAAAGATTAAAACAGATTATTTTTGTTTTCTAACAGTGAAACAGACAGTAGTGATTTTCGTGCAATCCTCAACTTATCATGGGATTTCTCAGGGTGAACTGAGTATCTGGACATGATCAGTTTGTGTTTTTTGTTCTCAGTTGGATTGGTTTCATGGTGTCAGGTTGAACATTAAAGTGTAGAGTCCCAAAATCCCAAAGTCTTAATCTTAAAACTAGCAATTACAGAAGATACCACATTCACCATTTTTTTGTAAATAAAATCTACATATATGTAGTGTTGGGATCCCATACAGTTGTCCTGGCATGTACCCCTAATGTGCAGTGCTAATTGCAGCTGTTTGAACCAAATCAAACTCCTCCTCTGCTGCTTCTAAGATGACTAAGGCTATGTTCACACTGCAGGTCTTAATGCTCAATTCCGATTTTTTGATCAAATCCGATTTTTTTGTCTGCTTGTTCACACTACAAATAAAATGCGACAGCAAACGCGCTCTAGTGTGAACGCTCAAAGCGGCCCGCATGTGCAAAAGAAGATGTCACACACAACGCGCTCTGTTTAGACCCAGAGCAAACAATATTGTTTGACTGATGGCCCTTAATATAAAGACTTCGGACTTTACATTTCCGAATTTTTGCTTTAAGTTATTTTGTTATTTACATAATAATGTAAATAACCTAATAATTATCCTTATTGCTGTTTTAGAGGAGCGGTGCTTCAAAGGATAGTTGCAGATTTCTGTCAGAATCTGCAGATTATACAGCACAAATAAAATGTTCACGTTGTCTTGCCAACAGTTTCACTAACATCTACACTGGATGGCCAGGAAGCGTTCGCGATGTCTTCTCGGGCGCTTCTCCGGCGCTGATAATTGGGAAACGTAAAGTCCAAAGTCTTCATATTAGTCACCGATTATTTTTGTGATTAGTCGACTAATCAGATCATGCATCCATTGGACGTAAAACGTACAGCTTATTGCACCAGCATGCATCTGCTCTTATATAACTATCATTAGGTTACACCCTGAAGTGTTTAAGGTATGTGCTAACCAAAAATAAAAACAAGATGATGGTTCATTAAACTTTTAATGACATTTGCAGATTGTCTCGGTGGAGTTTAATAAACTCAGCCATCTACTCATTGCTATCTTAAATAAAATAGGACACTGGAGTAAATTCTACCATCTCACACTTCTGTATAATCAGTTTTCTGTGTGACATTTATTCAGCTGTGTGAAAACTATAACTTTAATCTCAGCCAAACCGATTTACTCAGGAACAAATAAAACACTGAAAAAAGCCAAACAATAACATTTTTAGGTTATCTAAGTGACTTATATATCATGTTTAACCTGAGTAGTGAAAGACCACGGGGATCTGAAAACGATGTGCTGGGAGTTCGCTGTTCTCGCCCCGGCTCTAGTGAACCTTGAACCCCGGCTAGCTAATGAGCTGGTGGGTAACAGACGTCTCAGAAAACGTCAGAGTACTTTTGCAAATATGTGATGTCATGATAAACCAAGCAGATATTTGAAGTTTACACAGCTGCATTCTGGCCTGAAAATATGTTAAAAGTTTATTTTGTAACCCAGAAAGAGTACACTGTAAAATGTAATTCTAGATGTTTGTTATTTCAACATATTATTCTATATCAGTTTGACGATAGATGACTGAAGTTGTTGTTATAACATAGAATTATAAGTTAAAAACGTCGCAATTACACCAAAAAAAGCTAACTTGAAAACTCATGTCCAGCTAAATCAGCAACTTATGTGAACTTGACAATGTGGGTAAGTTGAGCACAGCAGGATTCAAAACTGCCTCACGTGACTGCTACCGAGGTGCATCATGGGGAATTGGCGGTTAACGACATGCTCACTTTACTTGGACGTTTTCTAATCGTCTTCTTTGGAATATGCTTTCAAGGTGAGTAACATTGGTTATAACTATAAGGAAAGAGAGCTACAAAAGTTGGAACATGTTTTGAATCTATGGCATGATGTGTGTTTTTCTCTTTTACCGAAATGTTTGCTTTAGCTAATGTAGCTTTAGCGGACAAGGTCCAGCTTGTATGTCATGACCAAACTTGACCTAATAAACTGACATATGGCCTTTTTTATGGGTTTAATGTGGCACTGACCAAATCACAAGTATTGTGCCGCTAGCTTTAAGGTTGTGCACTCAACCACTGTTGCGATATTAGCAAGCTAACTCAGCTAATTAATAAAGCTTATTTCATATTGTCTCTGTACTTGTAAATTTCTTTCAAGTTCACAGGCTGTTGTATTTTGGTGGAAGTTCATTTTGGCAATATTTCAAATAACTGACTGGGTTCAAAAAGAACTTTTTGGCAGGACTCCGATGCTTGTTGTCATCTGTTTACCCCTATGTAATCACTTAAGTTGTTATTAACTGCTGCATGCTAAGCTGCAAGAGTGCACTGAGGACTGAGACAAAATATGGTCTACAAACCAGCATTATATTAGTTTTTATCAGATAGTCCTCCAGTGTGTTTAGTTTTTGCTTTAATTCTATTGTGCAGTTATTTGTTACCCTGAAATGCTTTATGCTTAACAACAGCTCACTATTTTGACTTATTTTTGAACTCTTGTGATCAGTATGACTAGATTGTGTGAGTTTCCATACTAAAAGAGCTGTAGTGATAAAATAATTGGCATCAGAGACACTGATTTTTGGCATGGTATACTGCAGAAGTTTTTTTTTTTTTTTTTTGCAGAAAATTAGCAAACATGAATAAATGGCGAAAACAATATAATTATAACATATATTTTTATTTTACTTATTTTAGGTCTGTGATGCCAAACTTGATGCTGGGGATTTATTTTTGTCAGTGGAGTCAAATGGTAAGTTACAATTTGTGCATTTTGTCATACTGGAAACACCACAGATTATATTGTAACTTAATAGCTCTGTAGAACAAATGATATAAAGATTGTAGTGTCAGGGTACTTCTTAAGAAGTAATATGGCACTATTGATGATCACATGCAGGTGGCATAAACTAAATATTCAGACGTGTTACCAACAAATGATTCATTAACAAAAGCAATGGAGCAGACTGTTTAGGTTCTTGTGGTTGTAATAACATCCATAACTGCAAGTTTGTCATTAATTTATTTTCACAGGTCTAGATGATCACATCTGTCTTTGTCATTTAAATGAGGTGGACTTGCAAACTTTGCGCTCTTTTGGGTAAATTGCTGTCCACTACATATACACAGAATCTGCACAGTATTTCAGATCTAAAAAGGGAGTATGTAATGGACTTGCTGGCTTTAATGTAAAAAGCCTATTGTGTAACTTTAATGAGGCAGTTGGACTAAACCAGTATTGCTCATCAAGGTAAACATCTGAGGAATAAGGAAATTGTTACTTGTCCTTTTACTCAGTGTTCTTTTAATCGCACGTTTACTAAAGTTTTACATCACATAAGTCATTTTCACAATCATTCTACTTTAAAAGATTTCGAGACAGACCTTATTGTTCTCTGAACTTCCTTGTTCGCTGAACGGCAGGTAAAGTGCATCTTTTTGTTTGTTTGCTTTTGTGTGTTTGTGTTTTCTCTAATGGGCCTCAGATGACTGTTTGCTTAAATTTGGGTCTCAAAGAATCTTTTTTTTATTCTGCCTGTACTCTCCACCCCTCTTCTTCTATTGCTCAGGTTGAAGCAGAATTTGCCTGTCTTACATCTGTTGACCTGAAAGGGTTCCTTTTTGCTGTGCTTGACCATTATGGAGAGGTTCGTGGAGCTGTTCAAAATCAAGAGCGGCATAGGAGGGCTAACTAGGCTCATAAGATGCTTCGGTGATGATGTAAGTGTTCAACTGCGAAATCTAATCCTTTGTTTAAGTTTTAGGTTATCCAGTTCAACTGATGAACTCATTGAAAGAAAGCTGATAAGTAAAGTCTGTCATCATATTTCACAACTGGACATTTAGTGTGGTAACTTTTACAGAATCTATGTATATTGGTGGTAGGTTGGATATCATATTCTACTTGAATGTCCTGATAAGCCTGATTCAAAATCTCCAATGATAATCATATATTGATGGAATTATGCATCAAAAAGCTGTGAATTTGGAGCTGTCTACATGCTTTATAAACACTGTTTAAAAAGTGTTTTTGTTTTCTTTTTGACTTCTTTGACCAGAGCCCTACACAAAGGAAGAGGACAGAGGACCTCATTTTCTAAAGGAAGATCCCTCACACACTTTCAAGACTGTGAAGGTTAGCATTGTTTCTTTTAGTAAATTTAATAATGACAGCACCACAGTGAATTTTAAATGAAACATGTGGCATCTATGAAACAATAGATGCCACATGATAACATGTGTACTTTTTCCTCACCAAATGTATTATTACAAGATCTTTGACACTGGAGTTGGTCTGGGTTTCAGAGAAACTAACTGGCAAGCTAGGATTGATATTATTAGTGTCTTGTGTTTATTCATTTCTTCACCAGGGTCTTTGACATTTCGCTGCTGTACTGTTCACTTCAGCTTTACGTTTGATTTCTGACATTGTATATTGTAATGGCAGAGATATTAGGATATTTAAGGGGCTGCAGTGGCGGCTACAGCTGTGGGGGGCAATACTTTGGTGAAATGTCCTGGACCCTGGAAAAGAGACTGTGTAGACTGGGTAAGCAATTAAAGGTTACTGGCCCAGAGTCATTGGGCAGCTGGGTAAAGGTGGATGTTGATATTCAGTGCCAATTATGCAACCTGTTCAGCCATGTCTATATGCTCTTTTTTCATGCTGTTAATAGAGGGGGAAAATAAACTTTAATCAATAAACTGATTAAAGAAGCATTGTCTATGGAGCCATAATCTGATCCTGTAGTGTAGCTGCAGTTTGCACATTTCATGTATTCTCAGCCAGATTTGGTTTAGAGCACAGCCAATATTTAGCATAAGTAGATTTAAATTCACACACTGGTGATGGCGAGCTACATTGTAGCCACAGCCGCCCTGGGGCGCACTGACAGAGGCGAGGCTGCCGGACACTGGCACCACTGGGCCCTCTGACCACCACCAGTAGGCAACAGGTGAAGTGTCTTGCCCAAGGACACAACGACTGAAACTGTCGGAGCCGGGGCTCGAACCGGCAACCTTCCGATTATAAGACGAACTGTCAACTCTTGAGTCACGATTCAGTCATCCACCCATGTGTGTGAATGACTGAATGTGTAAAGCGCTTTGGAGTCCTTAGGGGACTAGTAAAGCGCTACACAAATACAGGCCATTTACCATTTAAATTGAAAATTTTGTTTGAATTCTGCAATTGAAGACATGCTCAGTTATTTATGAACATGGTCTTTGTTTAAAGCAAGAAATGGATTTGTAACATGGGGGTGCATATCTCATTCTGAAAAAACTTTAACAACTAATAAGTGTTACCCAAAGCCAATCACCATCATCCAAAGCATCAGTATGGCTCTTCTTTGGAAAGACATGAATTATTAAGCACAAGGGATATTGTGTAATTGTAATTGTGTAATTTTTTTTTTTTGTCTTTGAACCCTTTTATAGCCGACAGGTATTGAAGACACGTTTTCTAAGAGGATGAAAGTTGGCATTGCGATGGTGAAAGAAGAAGACATCATCGATGTGTTGGTTGTCCTTGAGGCGGCAGTAATCCTGTCTAATCTGAGGGATGTCTCAAGTGCCATTTCCATGCTGATGGGCCTTCTTTTTGCCCTCAACATAGACTATCCAAAGGAACTTAAGGACATCTTTGAAGTCATTCAGAACATCCTAATGAACATTGATGGAAGGCAGTGCATCTCACTAGTGCATGGTCTAAGAAACAGACTCTTGCAGAAAGCCATGCAGAACTGTAATTGTATGCTCACAGCATACAATTGCCTTAGTGTTAAGGACAGTTTTTATTTTACTGTTTGTTTTTTTATTCTTGCAAGTTCTCATTCTCACTTTTGTATGTCACTAAATGATTACACTTTACATTCCAGATTAGACAATTTGTTCATGGTTTAAGAAGCTTATGTGAACAACAATATAATGGTGGACTTTGCAGATGCTTATCTCATGCAAGTCAGTAGTTTTTCCTTTGTTTTGCAATTGAGCAGACTCAAACTGATGTTTCTGAAATATCCATCTTATCAAATGTTTCAGAAGCATGCGCTCATTTTCAGAGATATTGGTTCTGTGGAATTTGTTGCAATTGTAAACGAAGACACATACAAGAGTTTGATGTCTTAGTTGTTATAAACTGATCTTTACTGTCACTTATCAAAAGTTTTGTACTATTTTAATATTTCAAGTTTTATGCTAACAGGTGTGACTGAGCACAATGAAGTTTAAAAATTTTGCAAATGTAAAGAATAACTTTTCTAAAATAGCAAGTGTCCCGTTGATACATTACATTAATGCAGACTTTATGTTGTTACTTCACAAGAATCACTACTGCTCCTAGAGTATTGGTCAGAATTTAATCTTCACCCAAACTGGGCTCAAGACCAAGTTCAAATTTATTGTTTCACAGGGAGCAGCCTTTGAGTTTTGATGGATTGTGAGCCTGATGAGCTATGTCACTGATTTTTCTGTTTCTCAGATGACTAAGATGGCACAATAAATGGTGAATGTTGGGTGCTCATGAGTAATTGTCTTGTCATGTTCTTAAAACAAACTTTCTGTATGAAATGATCAGATAGACTTTAATGGAATCTGTGGGTTTTTATTTTTTTTTCTGTAAACAACAGAAAATTAATTTAAAGGAATGTAGATATTTAAACCTGAGATCTAAGATAAATCTAACAGGTAGTTTTGCTGAAATGGATGTTAGAAAGCTAAAAAAAAAAAAAAAACTTAAGATGTTCAATACACATTTTTCTTTACATCCAGTCAATCAACTCTGATAATTAAAATGAAACTGATTTACAAGTTCACTCAGCTACCTTAAGGAGATCAGTTAATTAATAAACTTAAATCAACTTAGCTAACAGGTTATGTTAGTTAAGCTAAAATAGATTCCTAAGTTAAAAGAACTACTAAAGTATTTGAATTAACTAAAAAACCCAAGTCAACTGAACTAGGACAAGAGTTTAAACAATAGATTATTTTAATTTAGCTGAAAGGGTTTTCCCAAGTAAAAATGACAATTAAAGGAGTTGAACTGACTAACAAATCTCAGTCAACTAAACTAAGACGAAAGTTTAGACAACATGTGATTTTTCATTAAGATAACAATTGGTTGTGTTATAAGAACAAACTCTATTTCTTGACTTAACTTAAAATTTTAAGGCAGCCCTTTACCTCATATTTTTAAGTTGAAACAACAAGTTATATTTTACAGTGTAATAAGAGTAATATTTAAACTAGCTGCCACCATTGTTGAACACTGGAATTGGCTGAGCCACGCTCTGAATTATGAGATAGGTTGGACCACAAAGGATACACCTGACCCATCCTTCAAATCTGGGGAAAAGGAGGACGCATTTGTCGACCGCTTTTGGAGGAGTCTTCGAATTTGGACGGCCTTCGTCGCTTCGTTGTAACATAATTGGCCTAGAAATGCAGCCTCTGAGGGATGCAGCCCCTGAATTTGGACACAGCTACGATACCGGAGACTGCTTCTTCTTCTTCTGGGTTTAACAGCAGCTGGCATCCTTGTACATACAGTGTTGCCATCTTCTGTTTCTGTCTGTTATTACACTCTTAAATACTACTGCTTATTTCTGCATCTTTCAGGATCTTACAAAGCTTCAAACGACACGTCGACTATTAAATTAGTCGTCGACGATTTTGATAGTCGACATAATCGTGTCTAGTCCACTAATTGTGGCAGCCCTTCCCTAAGCCTTCCCTAAACCTACTTGTTTAAACTGACTTACTCGCTTTAATACAGATTTTAGTTACTGTCAAATCATGGGTTTTTTTGTTGTTTGTGATTGAAAATAAAATAATTACATAATTAATTTGACATCAAAAGCCTGCTTTTACTATAACTAGCAAACCTTCAATATATGTTCTTACTTTCTTCTTACTTTTATCAACAAATTAAGACAAGAAATTTAACTCTGTGTGTGTGTGTGTGTGTGTGTGTGTGTGTGTGGTTTTGTTTTTTTGGTTGTTTTTTTTAAACCTAGAAAATAAAAATGAAGCTAATGAAAAGATTCCTCATTGTCTGTTATTCATCTAAGCAGCTGGAATTAAAATGCTTTATCAATGTAACAAACACTTGTCTCTGATTTAACTATTACTGCGTTTACTGATATTGAATGAACTATAATAATAATAATAATAATAATAATTTAATCAGTGCTAATATTATATTATAAAATTAAGTGATGATGTTCCAGTTTGGCTACATATATAAATCCGGTACATAAACGGTACAGTAACAAAGCACAGAGCTCCAGCGATTTATAAATAAATTACTTTTTAAGTGCATCACAACGGTTTGACTACAACTTTTTAAATCCATTCAATGACCATTCAGTTTATGGTCATTATTATTTCCATGACTGCCCTTCTGCTAATTGGAGGGCTTTGTTTTCATAAAGTGATGATAAACAGACCGGTGATGGAGGTGGTGGGGTGTTACCGACTCATAGATGGGTCACGCTCACTGGACATTTTTCCATTTAAAGAGGCCAATTAGTCCTGCAGACGTGCCTGCTCATCACAATGCTGATCAGGTCGAAGCACAAACAAACACACCCAGGACCTTATTATCCTGCTGTACTCTTCAGAAGCCATGAAGCAATTTCTGTCCTTAAAGTGAAATTTGCTGTAGACCCATGTACATGTTTGTGTACCACTGGGGTAATGATATATTTGGTGTACTGACCAAAATCACCAAAATCTGTGTTTTGCTTATGGTACTCAAACCTTTGCACATTGTAATGTTAGTTACAGAGTATTAAGTACTCACAGCCTGCAAATTTTAAAAGAGCAAATAAAATTTTTTATTTGGGCTAGAAAGCCAAGTGTTTACTTCCTGGAAAAACACCAAATTTTACACTCCTGCTATAATCCACATAGTTGCAGTTTAATTTCATGACACACTATTCTTAAATTTTTGTACAGTTTTTCCACATGCAGGTTTAATAACTGTTAACATTACCAGATATTTTGGTGTAAATACATTTATATGGACATTAATATTGAAACTGAAACTCTGCTCTTATGCTTTAATTTATATTATCTTATATTTATATTTTCTTTTAAGTAAAAAAGGCCCATGAATTGACAGGTATATAAATCAACAGATTTTCAGAAGTTGTACATTTCTGTATTGTATTGATTGACTTTTTTTTATTGAACTTAGAAAATATTCTAAGAAGGGAGCCCAGGAAGCTGAGAGCAAAGTGCTCTATTGGGGTGATACAGTACTATGAGGTCTGATTATTCTAGACCTTGTAAGTGATCATAAGGCTTTTAAATTTGATTCTGGATTTAACAGGAAGACAGTGAAAGGGGTTAGTAATTATAGCTGGAAGTGGAAAAGACAGCTCTGTCATCGTACTCTGGAATACCACAAAGTCATGTGTTCAGGTATGTGGATGATACCTGGGTGAAAAACAAATCTCAGGACGTACCATAATTCACTGATAACATTAACTCGTTGGACAAGCACATCAAGTTCACCAGAGAGGATATGAAAAGTGGCAGGTTAGCCGTCTTAGACTGTGAGATTTCCATCAGTAATAGAGGACATTTAAAAGTACATGTGAACCGTAAACAAACATGCAGATAAGTATTAAGTGCAGGGATAGCTCAGTAGGTAAAGTGTTGGCCCTGTGATTGGAAGGTCAGGGGTTCGCTTCGCCTGACCGGCTACTCTAGGTGTCACTGTAAAAAAAATATTGTAGAATTTATGGTGAATTACTGGCAGCTGTTGTTGCCAGAATTTCACCGTGAAAAATAAATTGTAAATGTAGAACACAAAACGGTATCCTATTTTGGTAACCTTAAATTTCACAGTAAAAAATAATTATTTTTTTACATTGAATGACTGAATTTAAACATAAATTCATGTGAAAACAACAGACATTCCGTTAACCTGATTACAGTTTTACTTTGTTAAATATAGTGAAACTGTATAAAATAATACGGTATCATACCTAAAAAGTTGAATATTACGGTAAATTACTGGCAGCTGTGGTTGCCAGAATTTCACCATGGAAAATATAGTGATAATGTAGAATATATAACGGTATACTTTGTTGATAAATGTAAAATTCACAATAAAGAATCATAAACCTGTTCATGGTAACTCATGTAAAAGCAGCAAACACTCCATTAACCTGATTACAGTTTTGCATTGTAAAATACAGTGAAACTGTATAAAATAAATATTAAAAAGTTGAATATTACGGTAAAATACTGGCAGCTGTGGTTGCCAGAATTTCACCGTGGAAAATATAGTGATAATGCAGAATACATAACGGTATACTTGTTGATAAATGTAAAATTCACAGTGAACTTTGGTTTTTCCACAATTATTACATTGAAATAAAAAACTAATATAAAGTAAACCAGTTAAAATACATTTTAATAAGCTTGTTTACCGTCTCCTGTTGACAAAGCACAGAAGAGCTGTATAATACAAAACATGCCTTTTTATTCAAAAGTTCATGTTTACACGAAATTATTGGCAGCTGTTGCAGCCAGAATGTTGTCTAAAACAATTAAGGTCCAACAAATGAGGTAGTAAACATAATAGGGCTAAACTTACATTCTTTGACTTTTTGTCATAATTTGCTAGAAATATTAATAAAAACCAGTAGAGACAATGATTAAATTAAACAGTTAACATCCATCCGCTTCCACTTATCCTTTTTCAGGGTCGTGGCGCTGGAACCTATCCCAGCTTTCATAGGGCGAGAGGCGGGGTACACCCTGGACAAGTCGCCAGGGACAGACAACCATTCGCACTCATATTTACACCTATGGGCAATTTGGATTAATCAATTAACCTATCCCCACAAACTGGACAGTGGGAGGAAGCCGGAGTACACGGAGGGAACCCACGCAAACACGGGGAGAACATGCAAACTCCACACAGAGAGACCCCGGCCTGATGGTGGAATTGAACTCAGGACCTTCTTGCTGTGCAGCAACAGTGCTAACCACCGTGCTGCCCTAAACAGTTAATATTTAATAATCAAATTAATGACTAAAAAGGCACTGATCTAATTATTATCAATCTTAATACAACCAAAAACAAATAAGTACATAATAAACAGTCAAACAAAATTTAAAACACTTGATACTTGCAGTGGTTGACAAAGTTTCTTTTTATCCAGACTTGATAGTAGAGGGCTTTCAAAACAGTCTCTGATGGTGTCTGAGGAACTGGAACAGGTTTTGGATTCAATGTGCTGGAGGACTTACATGTTGTTCTTCAGATGCTCGTTGTAGATTAGCGTTCTTTCCTTGCAGTCTGAAAGCAAATACAAAGCACAATAAAGCAAACTGCCCATTTCAAAAGCAAATATACAGTCTTACAGCTAATAGAGCTGACACAATTAATCGTGTAATGATTTACAATTGTGATGCATTGCAATGTGGGAAAAAAAGCATCCTAATCCATTCAGAAGAAACTAATCGATTATTAAATACAGTCCATATCAAAAGTTTAAGACCACTTGAAAAATGGCAAAAAATCATCTTTTGCGTGGTTGGATCTTAACAAGGTTCCAACAACATTTCACAAACTTAAACTGGGACAGGCTGTTTTATAGCTGATCAAATGTTTAGGACTACATGCCTTTAAAAGGCCAAATTTGTGCAAAACCGTGGATTCATTGTCATTTTCTGTCAGGTAGTCACACTGTCAGGATGTTCTGATGGCAAAAGCAAAAAAACTTTCCTTTTTGAACATGGTCGGCTTGTTGAACTGCATAAGTAGGGTAGCTCACAGCGCGCCATCGCTGCTGAGGTGAGATGCAGTTAAGACGGTCATTTCTTAAATGATCCTGGGGGTTATGGAACAAAAACGTGAAGTGGAAGACCTAAAAAATCCTCAACCCGAATTAAGGCCATTAGTGGTGCCGACTGCACCCCCATAACCATCAAATGGCATCTGAGACTGAAGGGCTTCAAAAACCAATTCTCTGATGAGAAAAAAATATAACCTTTCTTTTTCCTCCTGTAAAAAAATGCAACCTTGATGCTCCTGATGGTTTCCAACCTTACTGGCATGACAAGCAGGTCCCACCTGACATGTTTTCTTCGCCCTACAGACGAGGGGGTGTCACAATGATTGGGGATATGCTTTTTCCTTCAGTGGAACAATGAAGCTTCAGGAGGTGCAGGGGTGTCAAACAGCTGCTGGCTATGTCCAGATGATGCAGAGAGCATCCCTTATGACTGAGGGCCCTCATCTGTGTGGTAACGACTGGGTTTTTCAACAGGACAACGCTATAGTACACAATGCCCGTAGGACAAGGGACTTCTTCCAGGAAAATAATATCACTCTTTTGGATCATCCTGCATCTTTCCCTGATCTAAATCCAACTGAGAATGGACAACAGTTCCAGACAGTAGACGCCCTTTGTGTGGCTGTCTTCACCACTTGGAGAAATGTTCCCACTTGCCTCATGGAAACTCTTGCATGAAGTGATCAACAAGAACAGCAGACCAATTAATTACTGAGTTCAAGTTTGGAACTTTCTGTTTTGGGGTTTTACCTGTTTTTTGGAGGTGTGGTCCTAAACTTTTGATCAGCTGTAAAACAGCCTGTTTCAGTTTAAGTGTTGTTTTTAATAAATTGCATGCTCAAAAAATGTTTTGCCTCACTCCTATTTCTTCTTGTTGCATGTTGAAGCTCTACTTGGAACCTTGTTAAGATCCAACCATGCAAAATATGATTTTTTTGCCATTTTTCAAATAGTCTAAAACTTTTGATCAGGACTGTACAACCTAGCCGCATACATCACAGTGGACCAACAACTGCAGTTTGTGTTCAAACAAGTTTTGAGCAATAAAAAAAGTAGCTTATATGTAACCTCCTTTATTTGTTGATGAAAAGAAACAAACTGAAATGAAGTTATCATGATGCATTGGGAAAAAAATTATATTTTTTGGTGCAAAATGTCTGTAGTTTTCTAATAAAATCTCTATTATTGAGCCTCACAGGTCCTTTTCTTCTGCTGCTGCGCATCACATGCCAGCAGTGGCTTTGCACATGCGCGATTCATTTGCAGTCTGGATGCAGTGGGGTAAAAATCATCTGTTCCATCTTCCACTCTGTCACCAATTATGAGAGGCAACAGCCTTAAAAAGTTCCAGTTTTGTATTAACTGTGCTGAGCGTTTGAGGGCTGACTTCACACAGCTTTGAAGAGGTATCAGAGTCAGAGTATTTAAACTGTTTAATGCTCCGATTCAGAATGGAGTAGGTAGGTGAACCATTCTTTTTTTCACAAAAAATTTAAGAAACAGCGCAACATCATATGACAAAATGCCATAAAAATCTTGTGTCCTAATCAAAATGGCAAACCTGGCTGACAGATGTGAAAATATTTTAAACAGTTGAAAACTGACTCAAACTTTACTCCTCCTATATCTGGTGTACCTTCAGTCTTGAGGTGTTCAACAGGAGAGTTGTACATTTCTATGGTGCATTCTGCTCCACACTGATTTGTACGGTGGCTGGGAAGTGCAAAGCGCAACAAATCAAAAAACCGCAACAAATTAACAACCCACAACAAATTAAAAAACCGCAACAAATTAACAACCCACAACAAATTAAAAAACCGCAACAAATTAAAAAGCCGCAACAAATTAAAAATCCACAACAAATTAAAAAATGGCAACAAATTAAAAATCCACAACAAATTAAAAAATGGCAACAAATTAAAAAATGGCAACAAATTAAAAATCCGCAACAAATTAAAAAACCGCAACAAATTAAAAATCCACAACAAATTAAAAAACCGCAACAAATTAAAAATCCGCAACAAATTAAAAATCATTGACGGAAAGGGATTGTCTGAAATACCGGAAGTGGCACAACGATTAGGCTTACTCCATATTTGTAGCTCAGAAAAGTGATTCTGGATGTCAACAAACCTCGAAAAACTCACTCCTCACACCGTTTCCTTATTACCCTGACATAGAGAAACGCAAAATGTTTTGCCCATTTTGTGGCGTTGGCTTCAGCCTCTTCACCCCATTTTGTGCTTCCTGCGGATGATCTCTGGAGCTTTTGCGGGACACAGACCAGGCTGAAGGATCTGACTCCCCAGGGACATCAAAACAAACAGAAAATTCTGAACAAAGTCATTTTGATATATTGCTCACTTTTTGTTCTCTTCAGACAGTCTATGCTATTTCAGTTAAATAGCATGTTTATTTACCATTTTGGCTCCGGTTTCTTTTTATGTTTGCTTATACTGTATTCTCGTCTACGTTTAGTAATGGAGAGTGCTTATAATCCCATTTTGACGTTAAACGTTTTTCATTCAACCAGAACAAACATGTCCGTCATACAAGCAGTTCATGGAGTACAGAAAATCAAAATCCAAAGAGCGCCAGGCCTTCAGCTGTGGAGCAAAGTTAAAACTCAAGCAACAGAGTAAACCTGTCAAGGTAGGTCATCACAGGTAAATTTATAAATGAGGATTTGGCAATTATTCTTAAAGTGATCTTGCTTTTATTATTTGTTTCTAGATCAATATAGGAATAATGGTGTCAAAACAAACGGACTTAAAACCGCTAAGAGGGAAAACACTGCCCTTATTTATTAGCCCCGAAATTACAGCTCCTGACCTCCTGAAGCAGGCTGTAGAAAAAATGAGAACATTCCACAGGGACTTGGTGGAGGGACCATATGTCCTTTTGTATCCCGACTGCACAGAGGTGATAAATGTGCTGGGACAGAAAGGCCATTCCGATTGGCAGACTACAAAGTGGAAATAGGAAAGAACTACAACAGGATTTCGCTTTTCATTTGTCCAGAGAGCCACTTCAAACAAGGTTTGTTAATTTTATATTTTAATGTGTTTACATATACAACAGCTAGTAATGTGTTTATTTTCTCAGCTTTGATTGCAGAGGATGGTACCTCAGACTCAGACCCTGAGATTGTGATTACATCAAGAAGCACAGCTGAGTTCAACCAAGCAGACACATTGGTGTGTACTTTTTTTTCCCCCCTCCACCATGCCAGAGGCCTGTGACTGGCCCTGGCAGAGGTGCATGTCCTCTGAGTGCTCTTATTTTTTTTCTCTATAATGATCATAATTCTGTAACATCCATGGGTCGATTATTTTCATTGTGTGATTGTATGTTCTTTAAAAAAAACTATTTTAAGTATTAATGGACTATCTAAATGCGATACTAAGTTGGTGAAAGCTTTGAAAAGTGCATATTTTTCATCTTAGGTTTTCAAACCACAAGACCAGAGTACCCCTAATGGTAAACATGCAGAGACGGAGTAAGTTATTTCAGAGCTTGTTCTGCTATATATTAGAGTTGGGCAATACAGTATTTTCTCATGTCACAATATTTCTTTGTTTTATTTCAGGGAATATTGATATAAATCATGATATAAACCGCCAGATTTGTACATATTAAATGTGCCGTTGCTCATAAGTAAGATGTAAAATCCTCACAAGCTTGTTTTGATTTAAATATTTATTTCCTGTCATAAGTTCAGATAGACAGATGTATTAACATATTACATCCGTTTCAGATAACTAAAAAAAGGTACGTGTTAAAAACTAGATAAAAAGTCAGGGATAAAGATTTCCAGTTTCAAAAGACAACAAACACCAGATCACTCAATTGCTTGGTCAATTACATTTAAAAACAAAAAAGAATGATTCTAAAAATAAATCTTAGTTTACAGTAAGTTTTACAGGAGAGCAGACATAAAATTGACAAAATATTTGTCAATATCAAATGAATAAGCTAAGAAATAAAAGCAAATTTTCCTAATCTCTCCTTGTATATTTATTTTAATGGTTAGTTTAGATGTAAATGGTGCCCAAACATCTCCACGTGTGGCCCTGCTACTTCACTGTGCTGCAGGTAACAAGTCACCCTAACTGGACATGACGCTGTTCCCAGAGCAATTGGTTGCTGCGCTACTTGATAAGGATTGACTATTCTTATGTCAATTTAAAAAACAGGGATTAAAGGAATATAAAATGGATGGATGGATGGATAGCTCTATTGCAATAGTCTCATATTTCCATTGAGAAAAAAGTATACTGCAATACATGTTGTTATTTTATTGCCCCGCCCTAATATAAATATTTATTGGTTTCATAGCCTTTTTATAATATTGGTATCATAAATAATATTAAACTGTATGAGCTACTTATCTGGACATTTTAATTCCAATACTTGTATTCTGTTTCAGACATGCTCCAGGACCTTCATCTACCATACAGCCATTTCCGTTATTTGTGCAATTTATGTCAGCATGAGGGTTTTTGCTATTGTTGGAATAATACAATGATATGTATGTTTATGTACAGTATGCAATTTTTGTTGTTGTTGTTTTTCAGATTGTAATATCTGATACAGAGGATCTTGGTCACCAAAACGAAACAAATCGAGTCATGAGTCCCTTTAGGTAAATAAAATTGTGTCTTATACGTAATTTTAAACCTGTAACTACAGTACACGTTTGGGTTTGTGAAATGGGTAAAGATAGTTAAAGGGTGAATAGAAGTTATTCTAATGTTGGAATTATAATTTCTCAACAGTAAATATGCAGACCTGTGTGCCCCCTGCATTGAGGACGAAGACGAAGAGCTGGTTGAAGTTGCTTCACTGATTGATTACAAAGCACTGTAAAATATCAAATACTACTTCAAATAACAATGCTAAATTGTACAGTCTTGCATTCTGTCTTTCATTTTTGTGATTACAGGGAAGACGTTAACATTACTCTACCTGACATCATTGCAAACTTATCCAGTGCCATTCATCATGGAAGTGTCAGCAGATTCAACATCTCAAGAGCAAATGTCTGGGATGGAGCAGTCAGGGGTTTCAGGCGGTTGTCATACTCTGAAACCAATGACATGCTGGTTAAATTTACCGATGATGCTGGCATTCTAGAAGAAGGACTTGATGCAGGTGGCCCAAAACGAGAGTTTTTGAGTCTGCTAATGAAACACATGAAAGATTGTCCCATTTTTGATGGACCAGAAGGACATCGATTCCTCGTCTACAATGCAAAGGGTATGCAATGGTCAGATGTTTGATAAACTTAATTTAAAGACTTTTTTTGGACATGTAAATCAATTTGTTTTTAATTATTATCAGAAGCTACTCATAATAATTTTTTGGATTATTTCAACACAGCATTAGCCTGTCTGTCTGTCAGGAGTTCTGACAAAAAAAATCTCTAAAAAATCTCTTAACATTCCCTCCTGTTGTTTGATCTTTCCTTCTATATATGTACATAGTAACCACTAACAGTATTATAACACCAACAAAAACAAGTCCTTTAATCAGCAGGGACTTCCAAGAGCCGCTTAAAAGCCACGTAAACCAGTCTTCTGTGTTTGTGGCATAGTCTTGTTGCTGTGCATCCCGAAGTTGTCTGAGTATTTTCAGAGCATCAGTCATGTTCGGTGAGTGCACATTATCTGGAATGTATGTGCAACATGTGTTGTTAAAGAGGACACCTTTCTCCTTTCTCGGCGAGAATCATGTCCAATGCTACCCTGTGTTGCATTACTGCAATGCGCAGAGCATCAATCTCTTGATCCCGTTCGTCGTTGAATTTACATGAAGCATTCAGAACCTTTTGTCTTTCAGTCCAAAGTTTAAATTCCTCTGGGACATTGGAACCCCATATGGAATCATGCTGCTTGAGGTCTGGGGTGCTTCGTCCTTTCCTTGTTGTTGACGTTGAAGTTGACGTGGCGTCCATGGTTATCTTGAAAGTGTGGTCAGATATGAAAATGGGAGCGCACTGACCTGTCCAATTCCCAGGAAGGATATTCCAGGTCATCCCTTGCACCCAGAAGGTGCCATTTGAGATGAGGTGGTGTTTCCCATTAGCATGGATCCGTTCTCTTGGCGGTAGCATAGGCTGCGGCTCAAATTCCCATTGTTTCCAAGAAAGACTGGGAATGATTTAGCCTTACTTCTGTGCTTCACTTTCAGGTCAACCCAGAACCATTCGTCACATGTGCCATTTCATCCTATCTGGAGAGGTTCCTCATAGTTGACCACGATTCCCTGGAATTGATACCCAAGGCTGGCGTAGCTTGTGGCACACTTTGCCTGAATTATGTCCATTCCCTTCGCATACAAGGTGGCGTATTGTGTCGTTGGGGGCATATAGGAGCAAACATAGCAGTCCTTTCTGGGTGTGCTGTCATGTGTATATCGATACCATGCGTTGTTCATCTTCTTTCTTTCGGGTGAGTGTTAAGAAACTCACCAGGAGTGCAACATTAGCCACTAGGAGGACGAGTGTCTTCATGATGACCAGACACACCTGTGACCTCTGATGAGTAGACTACTGGCAAGAAGAAGAAGGCGGGGTATACCCGATCAGCCCTCCCTCCACCAATAGATCACCATACAGGAGTTAGGGGTGCCGGCGTCTAAACGTTTAGGTTGTCACTCACTTTTTTGCAGTGGCTTTGATGGATCCAAGACGGTCTTTCTGCTATTTTGCAGGCAGTAGGTGTGGTGAGTAGCACTTGATAAGGACCTTCCCACCTTGGTGAACTCCGATTTTTCTTTTGGAGTACTTTGATCAGGATCCAATCACCTGGTTTCAACCTGCAAGATACTGGAGAGTTGTTTAGAACAATCTCTTTATTTTCAAGTAATTTCAAGTTGTGAGTTTCTGAGAACTTTGTGTCAGTCTCATCCACATTTTTACCAGGCCTATACACTTAGGCCATGGTCTCCCTGTTTCTTCCATGCATTTTCTCAGTCTCTGTTTTATTTCCTAGTGCTTCAGAGACCTTACTGATTACTTCATCAACAAAATGTGTCCCATTGTCTGATCTTATCAGAGTGGGGATTGAAATAAAATGGTTGCACAAACATTTTGCTACTGAGATGGCGTTTTGAGATCAGGTCTATGATCACTAGAGCGCATTTTGAGCCTTGGCATTCATTTAGCTCAATAAATCCCATGTGGATTGTATGAAAAGGATGAGGTGGTGTGCATTATGTGCATTATGTTTTTGGCAAATCATGCATGTTCCGACAAATTTCCGAAATCTTATCTACCACTCCTACCCCCCCCTCCTGTTGACAATAATGCTGCTGATATGTGTAGGGACTTTGGTAGTATTGGTTTGCTATTACAGGTCATCAAATCATTTTCTGGCTGTGCTCCACCTTTTAACCACCTCTTTTGTTCTCTAGTTGGTGCGGCTTTCTGTTCGTTTATAAGCACATCAAGTGGTATTTGCATTGAGGAGTCAGACATTAATGTGTCTACAGTTTGTTGTGCTGCTGCTTTTGCTGCTTGATCAGCAAAGTTATTGCCTTTAATGACCTCTGAGCAGCCTTTCTGGTGTGCAGCACATTTACAAAATGCTAACTGTTTTGGCAATAAAATTACTTCTAATAGTGTCTTTAGAAGATCTCAAAGTGTTGCACAGCTGAAAAAACATACTGTCTGTCAGTGTATATATTTATATCTTGGCCTGCGTGTGTGAGGATGTCAACGGTTTCGCTTCTACAACTCTATCTGCTGTGTAGATGCAACACTACATTTTGACTTAAGGCATTTTAGGCAATTCCTATTTCTCAAAGAATTCACACATTTTACATATTTCAAACTTTTAAGTTAGCAAAAACTTTGCATTGCTTATAGCTCATAGCTCACAGCTCTAAAACTCGTCATTGTTAAATCATGTGCCTAATCATTATATGTCACTGTGATCCACAAGTATGATCACAAATTTGTTATCCAAACTTACAAAACAAACAAATTGCCTATGGCATCAAGGCTTTGCGTTCATATTAATTGAGTGTAAGCTGCTTTCTTCATTGCAAGTGTTTATTGCCATAAGGTTTAATTCACGCATCATATCACTGAGTTCTAGGTTCAAATTATCTCTTCTGACCCTTTCCAGAAATAATTTCACATATAACAATTTGAGTATGTGTTGTCTATTCATTCTATTCATAGAGTCTATTCATAGAGTTCTGTTTCTCTCTGTGAGCTGTCTTGACACACCACAGGCACACAAATTTCCTGTTTCTGCAGACTAATCGAACTCTTTTGTTTCTCTTTGTATTCATAGTCTATAAACCCTCTTTAATTCTGCTAAATCTTGATCTAAAAACAATACACCTTTATTTCACACACACTTTTAAATTGAGCTCTTTCAGACATCAGGAATCATCACACACACTGCCTTTTCTCTCAAACTTCCACTCGTTCACTCACTCCACTATGAACCTTTGTAGTGTTATTATTACTTATGTTTTATTATTTTTGTACAGATCACACCCAGTCACTCAAAACCTACTACTCACAGCATTTACACAGGTAGAATCACTCAAAATATGCTTTCATACGAGTATTTCAGACATGCTTTTCAAGATATATAGAGGTCACTCACTGTACATCCACAGTAATGAATTCAAACTCTATTTATACAATTGTAGTGAGCAAAACCAGCATCTCCATGCGCGTCACCGCTCCTCATTAGCTTGGTAGTGTCCACATATTTAATTCAGCTTCTCATTAGTTGTTAGTATAGGTTTGCTCTTCATCCTAACGAAGTCTCATCTAAGATGACAGGTTTACAAGCAGGTCAAGTGTCTCTATGCACCTGATTAGTGTAGTTATTTCCTTATTTTCTTCATCTCATATATCATTGTACTGAGTTTGAGCAAACCTTAAGCTTGATTTACTTTTAACAATCATCCACCTCACATCATAACTGACTGAGGTGCCTCTTCCTATTAATAGTATGTCATTATTAATGTTATCATTGTATTGTTTTTCCTTTTTTATAACAGCAATAGTATATACACTACTTCACTACTTTACTACTAATATACAATAGTATATTAGTTTATATTTTATTATGTATCCATCACGGGTCTGTGCGAATCTGCAGCTTCACACCTTCCCAAGCTGGAGACATTTGCTTTTCCTTGGCTGAACAATGACACAGCCTTAATATACCTTATGCATCTCTCCTTTTTATTTGATATATCTTTTTTGTGAATTATCTGGTTTCATGCATTCTATTCATTCTAGGCACGGTCATCATGCCAACTATGTTTCATTGTTAATACCAGTTTACAGGTTGTTAACCTTCCTATTATCTCCTATTATCATGCTTATCGCAGATAAGCTCTGCTTTAATTTCAGTTAACCTTAATTTAACCTTTTGTTTATTCCACTTCATTCCACTTTCCATGCTTTAAAATATTACAACTCTTGTGTATGCTTTGTTTTCTTTTTAGCTTCCTTTTCAGTATTTATTTCTGCTTGGAGGGTTTCTTATAATTTAGTCAATGCATTTTCCCTCCCACATGGGACATTTAGGTTTTCTTTGGATTTCTCCATCTATATGCACTAATTTGTCCGGCACCTGGACATTTCTTTTCTAACCACTGCTCGTCAGCAGTTAGTTTTGAAGCTTCATTACCCATTTTAATCCTTTTAATTCTTTTAACACTTTACAACTACACAACTGCGGCACCTTCTCTGGCACGAGAATCGAGAGAGGTAGTTGACACGGCCTTCTACTTTCAAGCTATTCTTGAAAGCGGTGTCAACACGACCTGTTTCTCTCTTTTCACCAGTACTTGGGTAGCCAACAGCAAACAAAACAGTGGAATAGTTCAGCCTCCTTATTGTGCTGTAAAATCAACTTATTCCACCAACAAAAATAAAACAATACAAAAACAAAACACGGACACCGTGTGTCTACTCACGCGCGCTACCTTTACCCACTACGGGGGAGCTACCAGTCCCTGACGAGCTCTATCTTTATTTTAAAACGCTACCAGCCCCTCTGGGCGAGCCTACTTTACCCACTACGGGGAGCTACCAGTCCCAGACGAGCTCTATTTTATTTTAAAACGTTTTACGCGAGGTGTCTCAGAGTGTTAATATTCACCTGGTTGCTGCCGGTCTCTCAGGTCTACCTCATCGACCCCCACCGCCGTGGACCACTTATAAGAACGCCGGCCAGAACCCGAACGTTACGTCTCTGGACTTTATATCCTCTACCTAGAGAGGAGCTGTCGACAGACTTCAGCGCGGGCTTCTCACGACATCAGGGCTCGATGAGGCTTTCCTGTGGGGTCACACAAAAGTGCTGTGTCCCATCCGGCTCGAAGGACCAAGAAATGTCAGGAGTTTTCCTGTATTGCAACTCAGGTCAGAATAAAACGCTCAGACAGGTTTACGTGTACACGGTCGAGACTCAGGGAGACTCGCACTGTGCAATAAAAAGAAACAGTCTTTATTCAGAGAGCACATACAGGAAGAGAGAAAATAGAACTGCAGGCTTCCTGTGTAACTTCCCCATTTAGGAGTCTGCACAGAGTTGCAGAGTTTAAGCTGAATACTGAAAAGAGCAAACACATTTAGATAATGAAACGTACTTTTAAGCATAACATAATAAAAATCCCAAAATCCTAAAAAATCTCTTAACACTGTCTATCTGATTGATCGATCTGACATTGATCGGATCTGATCAATCGATAGAGAGGTGTGTATGAGAGAGACTTTATCATTTACTGTATTCATTCACAGCTGTAAGGGAGGATGAATACTACCTAGCAGGAAAGATGATAGCCGTGTCAGTTGTGCAGAGCTGGTACATTATCTTGCAGGCCAGACTTCAGTAAAAGCAACAGTTGTCTCAGTCACAGATGGAGACATAGGGAAAGCTTTACAAGAGGTGAGGACAGCGCAGGATTTAAATGCAGGATAGAACTATAGCTTCTTCATCTGTATGAGATTAAAATATTCTTTCTTTGTGTAGGGAAAAAACAGGAATGAAAAGCAGACACGTAAGCTTACATTGTTATGTACATTTTTATGGGTTTTTCAGATCGACAGTGCTGGTTCAGTGGATGTCCTGCGTGACTGTGTCATAAAACACAGTACTATGCTACAGGTGGCTGGTTGTCTAAGGCACGTTTCCACAGTTGAGGAAAAGAAAGACATTGTGTCTGACTATCTCCGGTGGTATATAATTGCTCGAAACTTATCTGTAATTGACAGGTGAGACTATAATAGAGGAGACTATAGAATTATTGTTATGACGGTGTTGTGCATAATATGTGACTGAAATGTTTTACATTCTCCTAGGTTTCCAAAGTTCAAAGTTTGTACATAGTTTAAACATGTACTGTGAACTGAGAAATGACACAAAGTTCTCCTCATTCTTTAGATTTAAAGAGGGTCTTTCAGCACTTAATTTCCTGAGTGCACTCCAGCAACACCCTACTTTGCTTTCTCCGGTCCTGTGTCACATGGAAAAGAAACTCACAGCTCTTGAACTTGAGAGACTTTTCAAACCTGACTTCAGCCCATCTGGAAGTAACAGGAGACATCTGGAGAGTCAAACTGTGGGCTACTGGTCAGACTATCTGCTTGACTGTGAAGGTTTATACCAGTATTTCTTTTAGTACTCATTACAAGACAATGTGTTGAATTTTTATATGTATATATATATATATATATATATATTATTTTTATTTTTATTTTTTCTATTTTTTGCAGAATCACAAACTGCTGTGTCGGTGGGCGATGTTCTGATGTTTGCAACTGGGCTAACATCATTGCCCCCTTCTGGATTAGATCCACTACCAAGCCTACAGTTCCTGGATGACTCTTTATTCCCGATGGCAAATACATGCTTAAACTTATTGAAACTACCAATGATAACCTCATATTCCGTGTTTAAATCCAACATGGATTTTGGAATTCAAAACTCCCCAGGATTTGGATGTTTCTGGGATGTCTGGCCTTGCAGTTCAAACCTGCTGTTTGAGTTGTTTCTCAAGTTTTTAAGTCAAGATTTTTTTTTAAAAGATGTTATGAATAGGATAAGATGGGACATGCTAGTGGTACAGCACAAATCCATTATAGTTTACCAGGTTTATTGTAGTTTTATTAGATAACCCAGTCACTTACAGCTGCTTCTTCTTGGCATTACATTGTAAATTCTGTAGGTTTTTTGCTACAGGACTTATCCAGAAATCAGTTATGTATTTGAGCATGGTTTTTGTATTACAAAATGTAGGTACATCTGTTCAAACAAGATTTAAAGTACAATTGCTTGACTTGACTTGTTCAAAGGTTTGACAGTGCTACTAAAAGTAAAGGCGTTTAAAGGTGTACTGTGTTCTACTCTTAAAAGTTGTAATAAATACACAATACAGTGCAAGATTTGATTTTGATTTGATTTATTATTTATCTAAATGTTCAGGACTGTATCTTAACTTCCATCAGCTAAACAAGGACCAGAATTAGCAAGACGTTGTAGTAGGAATGAGCTTTTACAAAAACAAACTTAAATTTTTGGCATCTTCAGCCAACTCATGTAGCCTAGTCCAAAAATACAGCATATGCTATAGGTTTTGGTAAACACAACGAAAAGCCAGTTTGTTTGTTTGTTTTTAGAAATGTGCAATTTCTAATAACTTCATGTAAAGTTCAGTGGCAGACTCCCAGCAGACTGGCTTTTGAAAATGATTTTGCTCCATTAGAAAAATTCAGATACTCCTGTATGTTTGAGTCCCCACATACAACTACTGACAGCCTAGACTCAGGAAAAGCGTCTAGTTCAGATTGTTGAATCAGGAATCCACAGTCCCTGGAGCCGTATCTGTGGTCAATGGAAGACAATTGCATTAATATAGGTTTACACATAAAATAATTATTTGATCATTATTATCCATTACCTGTGGGGTAGGTAGTACAGTTCATTTGGCACACCTCCTGGACATGAAGTTGTTCTTGAGGGACGAATCTGATGAGTGTTCCACAGCTTCACACATTCATCAAGATCCCTCTGAACAATGTCAGTGAAGCAAAATCTCAAAAGGCACTGATGCTCGTGACTTCCATTGAAGTGTCCAGCGTCTCGAAGATCCGCAAACAGCTCCAACCAAAACTGAGCCCTACAGAAATAAAAAAAAAAAAAATTGTTTAGAAATAGTTTAGTTTGTTTACATGGCATCGTTTCACAACACGCATGGCACTTTGAATTACTTATTAAAGAACTGTAAATTACATGTGAAATTAGCGATATTGACTCATTACATACAAAGTGAGGTATTTCAAGTACTTGTTATAATGTTAATGATTAAGACGTAGAACTTGTAAAAAAAGCCAAATTCAAAGTCTCTAACAATTTGTATATTCTATTTGTTTGGGTCCTTTTTGCATAAATTACTGCCTCCATGCAGTGTGGCATGGATGCTATCAGTCTGTGGATCTGTTGAGGTGTTATGGAAGACCAGGATGCTTCAGTAGCAGCTTTGAGGTCTTAGCCACTACAGTATGTGACACCCCTTTCATCCACACTTACATTAGACAAAACTTTCTATTAATGTGCTTTGAGAGTCTCAGGGAACATCCAACTTATTTTAAGGTGTTCTTTATGGAGGGTGTCAATTGTGGGGGGGTTTTTCCCACAGCTGTCAGAACAGCAGTCATGCCCATCCTGTGAGTCCTCCTGAATTAGAAAGACCATTTAGAGGCTCAGGAAACCTTTGCGGATGATTTTAATTAATTAGCTCATAGTAGAGTAGCACTTTAAGTCTAAAATATTTAACCTTTTTACAGTATTCTGGTTCTGAAGTTGGGTTTTCCTTAAGTTCCAATTCATAACCATCATAATTACTAAACGGGCTAAAAATGTCTAGTTTGGCATATAATAAGTATTTAATATCGGTTTTAATTTTTAAGTTGAATTACTGAAATAATAATAATAATAATAGATTGCATTTATATAGCACTTTTCGAGGCCCTCAAAGCGCTTTACAATTCCACTATTCATTCACTCTCACATTCACACACTGATGGAGGCAGCTACAGTTGTAGCCACAGCTGCCCTGGGGCAGACTGACAATAAACCAACTTTTGCACAACATTCAAAATTTGTTACACCTTTAAATATCAGGCAAAATTAAATGTTATATTTACCTTCCTTTTCGATATATGGACCACCAGGACTCAATTCGCTGGTTATTCGTTGATGAACCAAACATGTGACTGGACTCTCCGCTGAAGTGGTCATCATGATGGTGACGTAGTGCGCACTGAACTGCAGCCATAATGCCGTTTTCTGTCCCACAGTCAGTTCTCAGTCTCATCGGTACAACACCAAGGCTCCCAACACATGACAAGTAATAGTAAGCTATGACCACTGGATTATTATTGGTTGGTCCACATTCTAGCCACAAAACCTTGCGTGAAAATCCATCAATGCACCCTGAAATGGCCAAACCGAATGGTTTGAGCTTGTCATAACCATCAGCATGCCACATGTAGTTGGGTCCCAGCGAATGATAGGTTCTCCTAATGAATCTTCTGCGTGTTCTCATTTGGCATCCATGAGGATTAAGCTCCCGGAGTATTTTCATCACATCATCCCTCTTCACTTTCAGATGATGCTTTTGTTTAAGTACCTGCCACATTGTTCGATACCCAAACAATCGCCCAGGTCCTTGAAGCTCCGCTCTGATTGCGTTAATGATTGTTGTTCTGGAGTGAAAATGTTTTCTTCGGTAAAGTCCAGCATTATTGAGTTTACTTTTAAGACTCCTTAAACTCATCTTTACACCATGCAAACTTAACATCATGTCCATGATAACACTATATGAGTGACCTTCATTGAAATATTTAATGTAGTACTGTAGGATGTCTGACCCTTCAGCCTGGTCCCGCAAAAGCTCCAGAGACTGTCCGCAGGAAGCACAAAATGGGGTGAAGAGGCTGATGCCAACGCCACAAAACGGGCAAAACATTTTGCGTTTCTCTATGTCAGGGTAATAAGGAAACGGTGTGAGGAGTGAGTTTTTCGAGGTTTGTTGACATCCAGAATCACTTTTCTGAGCTACAAATATGGAGTAAGCCTAATCGTTGTGCCACTTCCGGTATTTCAGACAATCCCTTTCCGTCAAAGATTTTTAATTTGTTGCGGATTTTTAATTTGTTGCGGTTATTTAATTTGTTGTGGATTTTTAATTTGTTGTGGATTTTTAATTTGTTGCGGAATTTTAATTTGTTGTGGATTTTTAATTTGTTGCGGATTTTTAATTTGTTGCGGATTTTTAATTTGTTGCCATTTTTTAATTTGTTGCGGATTTTTAATTTGTTGCCATTTTTTAATTTGTTGTGGATTTTTAATTTGTTGCGGATTTTTAATTTGTTGCCATTTTTTAATTTGTTGTGGATTTTTAATTTGTTGCGGTTTTTTAATTTGTTGCCATTTTTTAATTTGTTGCAGATTTTTAATTTGTTGCCATTTTTTAATTTGTTGTGGATTTTTAATTCGTTGCGGTTTTTTAATTTGTTGCCATTTTTTAATTTGTTGTGGATTTTTAATTCGTTGCGGTTTTTTAATTTGTTGCCATTTTTTAATTTGTTGTGGATTTTTAATCTGTTGCGATTTTTTAATTTGTTGCAGTTTTTTAATTTGTTGCGTTTTTTTAATTTGTTGTGGGTTGTTAATTTGTTGCAGTTTTTTGATTTGTTGCGCTTTGCACTTCCCACCCACCGTAGATTTGGATCACCACCCTGAAAAACAGATTGTGTCATTAAACAGTATCTACAGAAATGATGTGTACGACTAAAGCAGAAGCCACCACTGCAATGTGAGCCCAAATCATCTACAGCATGTTAAAGGTTCCTTTAACTACAGTTTTATCTATTTATTTCCATAACCTAAACGATTAACAAATTCAAAGGCATCTTGGTATAGCAGTAGTTTGAAACATAATGGATTTTGGTAAAAAAAAAAAAAAAAGAAAAGAAAAAAATACTACTTTTGAATATCTTACCATCACTAATGTCACACAGTACATCTGATGAAGACTCAGCTGATTGCTCACCTGTTACACATATCTGAATCCCTTGACCGCCTCACAAAGCTTGGAAATATCCTCATCAGATAATGTTGTTTCAGTTTTAAGACGTGTAGTGAGCTTATTCAGAGTATATTACTGACCCAACTCATATATTTTTTTAAATTTCGTCTACAATGGTCAGGATGGCAGAAGCAGGTCGCAATGAAATACATAACCCTTCAGTGACTTCACTGACTTCCCACAGAAATCAAAAAGGAATATTGTCTTTAGCTGCCCCTGGTAAATTAAACAGGTGTTTGTCTCACAGTAAAGCTAGCTAAAATCTTCAACCTGTTGCATTAGCATGAACTTTCCAGAAAACTAAACAGGTCTGGAGGCGAAACCTGTGACAGAGGAACGCTTTCAATCAACAAGAAAACTGACTAAGCGAACTATGGTTACAGCTGATATACATTTCAAGTTGAAAGAGAAGGTTGTTGGTTCGGCGCAGGGTGCTGCTGGGCTCCCTTGCTGAGCAGGAGTCAGTCTGGACCGTTCTTCTTCGTTGGTTTGGTGGACTACACGCTTACAAGGAGTATTGGTGCCCTCTGCTGTTGCAGTACCTCACAGTCAGACAGCTATTTCTGACAACATAGTACCGTCCTCGTCTAAGTTTTATACATATATGTGTATATATATATGTGTATGTGTGTATATATATATATATATATATATATATGCCGGCCACGGCATCGGCATACCGGCATACCGACGCTCTGTACACTATGCCGGCCAAGTTGCCGGCATAGTGTACAGGAACATCTGTGCCGAGTATAACCTGGAAGTCCCGAGGTCAAAATGGGAGATGCCCCCAAGGGTGATGGAGAATGACCGAGCTAAGCAAATCACCATTTTTCAATTTACAGAAATGTCATGTCCATATTACAATCAATTACTCTTTTTGATTTAATGGTAATTTACCGTTGCCATTTTACAGTTATTAGTGTGAATGCTTGAAAAGCATTCATAGTATTGTTCTTCTGTTTCTTTATTAGTGTGAATGCTATTGTTCTTCAAATCTTTATTATTAGTGTGAATGCTGGAAAAGTATTCACAGTATTGTTCTTCTGTTTCTTTATTATTAGTGTGAATGCTTGAAAAGCATTCACAGTATTGTTCTTCGAATCTTTATTATTATTTTTCCGTACGTTTTTTGGACTCTATCTCCTTCAAAACTGTTCAACTTAGAAAAACCATTCAAACATTCCTCTTCTTTTGGACATGTGTGCTTGTATTTTTCTAATTTTTAACATTTATATTTTTACATTTATTCAACTTTTTTCAACAACAATTTCCCATGTATTTCAATGAGGAGATACTTCAAATTCTCCTTCAACTTACTCCTCTTTCAACTGTATCTACTTCCACATATGTTGACATAGAGCCACCATTCAAACTTTTTCTTCAGTTCCAGTTTAAGTTTCATGCTTTTTTTCAGCTGTTTCAGAGTTTATAATGGGTGTGTATGGGACAGAATGTTGGGGCTAGAGTGAGGCAGCTCAACTGCTAGAGAGGAGGGGGGGAATTCATCTTAAAATCTTTTATTAAAGCTGCTGCTGTGTCCACAATGTTCGCTCTACAGCCATCATTTTACCCTCAAAACGTAGTCATCGCTGTCCTCTTTCATCCAATGTGTTTATTATTGTAATAGGTGTTATGGTTCTTTCATAAATGTCACCAATGCACAGCCTCCTCCCTCCAACTCTTCCATAGACTCCAATGTTAAAATGGCTCAGAAAGTTTGTCTGAAAATCAGAAGTACAGGCTGTCTTTACACTGTCACCACGTCCATATAATAAACTCCACAGGCATGAAAATTGAGAATTCAGTAGACTAGACATTGCTGCCACTCATTGTGAAAGAATTTTGTCAATACGACTTGTACTTTTCATTTGGGAGCGATTTGTTTCGGCCTGACTTTTCTGTTCATTTTAAGCAGCAAAAGTGAGGTGCATGTCTGTGTGCGTGTGTATGGAGCCATTGGGTGTAGTCACTATAGCAACCAGGCTCACACCTGCCTGCTTAACGAGCTCTGTCTCTCACTGTGCCAAGATTCATCTTAAACACTTCTCTTTCAACTGCTGCTGTGTCCACAGTGTTTGCTCTACAGCCATCATTTTACCCTCAAAACGTCACCATCGTTGTTCTCTTTCCAACACCGTGTCTTTCAAAGCTCAGACATTTAAACTTTTTAAACTGTGTGGATCCAAGTGGAGGGATCACATTTTAGTCATTCAGTGATTTAAAGAATATGAACTTTCAATATTCATTCAGATGTTTTCTGACTCTAAATTGTCTTTTCTCATTTCTTAGGTTTTTCTAATTTACCTTTAAAACTTTTTCAGCTATTTTCCAACTTCTTCTGTGTGGTTGTCAGCTTTTAACAGTTCAGCACTTTTGTTTTCAGGCAAAAATTTCTGTATTTTTCATCTCATTCCAAATTTTTAACTGAAATTCAACAATTAATTCATTTCAGTGCATACATTCAGATTTAAGCATTCACACTGCAGTTTCTTCAGAAAATGCACTTTCTAGTTGACTGTAATTTTTATGTACATTTCTTACGGTGTTAAGGTTAGACTCTTATCATCCACTGAATCACAAATTGTGTGAGAGATACGTGAGTAAAACATTTCTCCCACTGAAAATGCTAAGTCTACATGCACTCTGGGATTATACGAGAAATATTGCCTCTCTCTTTCAGTAAGTAGTTTTGCTGCAGAACTTTGGATTAACTGGGTTTTCAGGGAGTTTTTACGACACCCTGATAATAACAAATTAGACCAGCCAGCCTAGAAGTAGTAAATGCATGAACTAATTTTTCAGCATCACTTTGAGATGGGATGTTTCTAATTTTAGAAATATTGTGCAAATGGAAAAAAGCAGTCCTACCTATTTGTTTAATATGTGCATTGAAGGACTTGGTTAGATATGTGTGGGTGTAGATTGAGTGTAGATATTTTCTTAATATCTTTCAAGAAGTAAAAAGATGAATGACAGGTACTGCTGTGAGCAGTAGATCAAATTTTAAAAACTGCTGAAAATGTATGATGGTAAAAACTGATTGATATCAGAGAGAGATATTATACCCCTTATGTCAAACAGAGTGATTTGTGGCCCCAATAAGTTATTCATGAGCTCAGGAAGTAAAGGAAGTAATAAAGGAAGTAATAAAAATATGTTTTTCATAAAAATATGATATTCATAAAAAGTATGATTTTCATAAAATTATGATATTGCTCAAAAAATATGATAGTTCATAGCTCATTGCTTTTTCTCCCCCCCCCCCCCAAAAAAAAAGAACTAATTGATTATTTAGAAAGTTTTTTTTATATCAAATTGCATTCTTTTATTTATAAGCCATTAAAAAAGTTTTTACTTTTTTATGCTTAAAAAACGCCATCTGGTGGTGGGTCAGCGCGTGAGCGCGCGCCCCCTGCGCCTGTGTGTCTGTGCGCGCTTGTGCGCCCGCCTGTCTCGGGACCGTGCTTGTCCGTGTTTATGTATTAAAATGTGTTAACCCTGATGCTCCCCGGCGGGGTCGGTCGGTCTGTCGGCCAGGGGGACGCGGGTCCCCCGCGGAGGTAGCAAGGGGTTTGGGGTCTCACGATCCCCCCCGTCTCGAGGAACACCCTAGCGAAAGCAGAGTGAGTCTCGCGGCGAGATGATAAGAAAGCAGATGGTGGGTACTAAGCGTGTTGGTGTTTGGTTACAGAGGCGAGGGCGACGGCGACGCCAACGACGACAACAAGGGGGTCTCATTAGACAAAGGCAATGTCACGCACTAGACCGTGGGAGCGAAAGAGCACTAAGCTCGGCGGTACAGGCGTAGCGCTTTCGCCGTCGGTGTCACGGTGCTCATCCTCCTCACCATCAACATCACCATCAACATCACCGACGGTTTTGGCCTACGCGGGGTCGGCTCCGGTGTCTGGGTTGTTGCGACCGGCCACGTTTCGCTATCGAGGGCTAGGGGTCGAGGAAGACCAAGAGCAGCAGCAGCGACGACAACAACAGGAGAACTCGGAGGAGGAGGAGGAAGACACCGAGGAAGAAGAGCAAGAGGCCGAGGGGGATAACGACTCGACAGCCCGAATGCTCTCAGACGACGAGGAGCGCTACTGCTCGGAGGATCAGGAGGACGACAACGATGAGGCGGCGGACCATGGGTATGTGGCCGCACAAGATCACAGCTACGAAATGCCGTTGCAACTTGGCCAGGACGGCGGCTCGCAAGGCGAGCCGAACCGCCGGGAGGGAGAGGAAGAAGCAGGCGCTGAACCGGGGCGGGGGACTTGGGAGATTTGGCAAGAGGACGACGCCGGCCGTGCTGCAGGTGGCGTTCATGATCTTGGGTGCGATCGCAGCCACGGCGCTGTCGGTGAAACTCGCAACGCAGATGTAGCCGACGATTACGACGACGACGACGAAGAAGAAGAGGAAAAAGAAGAAGACGAAGAGGAAGAAGAAGAAGAGGAAGAAGAAGAAGATGATGAAGACTATGAAGAAGACGACAAAGACTATGAAGAAGAAGCAGAAGAAGAAGAAGAAGAAGCAGAAGAAGAAGAAGAAGACAACGACGACCTCGAGCCGCGAGGACGAGGCCCCACCGAAGAGGCCCTTGCGGCTGCGCGCGACGAGGCCTCCGCGTTCATGGCCTACTTCCCACCGGAGATAGAGGACTCGGTGATCGCCATGACCAACCTGGAAGCGGACAGGCGCAGGCCCGCCCTCGACGGGTGGAAGCTCATGGGCCGCGTCGAGTTAAGGGCCTACGTGGGGCTGCTCATGCTCGCCGGCGTGTACAGGTCCCGGGGAGAGGCCTGCAAGAGCCTGTGGGACGCCGAGAGCGGCAGGTCCGTGTTCAGAGCCGCGATGCCGCTCAAGACCTTTCGAGCCTACTCGAGCGCGCTGCGCTTCGACGACAGAGAGGCCAGACGAGCCGTGCGAGGCGAGGGCGGCGGCCACGGCGGCCACGGCGGCCACGGCGGCCACGGCGGCGGCGACCACGACAAACTGGCCCCCATCAGAGCCGTGTGGGACGAGTGGTGCGCGAGGCTGCCCGCCATGTACCGACCGGGACCGGAGGTCACCGTCGACGAGAGACTGGTGCCGTTCAGAGGTACGTACGTGGTGCGTGTTGTGTGTGTGTGTGTGTGTGTGTGTGTGTATGCGTTGTGTGCGTGCGTGCGTGCGTGACTGGGGGATGAGAGGAGGAAGAGGAGCGGGGAACGGCGACAACGCTAGCTTTCTGGGCATTGTTGTCGTCGGGTTCTGCGTGTGTGCTTTTACATGACTCTTTCTATCTTCCACGCTTGCAAGCGCGTTCTCTGTCAAACTCACGTGTCTTCTTCTTGCGTTTCTGCCCCAATCTCCCACACTTTCCCACATCGCTCTGGCGGGACGAGAGGAGGAAGAGGAGCGGGGAACAGCGACAACGCTAGCTCGCTTTGTTGTATTCGCGTCGGGTTCCGCGTGTGTGCTTTTTACATGACTCTTTCTGTCTTCCACGCTTGCAAGTGCGTTCTCTGTCAAACTCACGTCTCTTCTTCTTGCGTTTCTGCCCCAATCTCTCCCACACTTTCCCACATCGCCCTGGGCGACGAGAGGAGGAATAGGAGCGGGAACGGCGAAAACACACTAGCTCGCTTTGTTGTATTCGCGTTGGGTTCCGCGCGTGTGCTTTTTACATGACCGCGTTCTCTGTCAAACTCACGTGTCTTTTTCTTGCGTTTCTGCCCCAATCTCCCACACTTTCCCACATCGCTCTGGGGGGACGAGAGGAGGAATAGGAGCGGGAACGGCGAAAACACACTAGCTCGCTTTGTTGTATTCGCGTCGGGTTCCGCGCGTGTGCTTTTTTACATGACTCTTTCTATCTTCCACGCTTGCAAGCGCGTTCTCTGTCAAACTCACGTGTCTTCTTCTTGCGTTTCTGCCCCAATCTCTCCCCACTTTCCCACACCTCTCTCTCTCTCTCTCTCTCTGTCTCTCTCTCTCGTCATCAGGAAGGTGTCCGTTCAGACAGTACATGCCCAGCAAACCGGCCAGGTACGGGATCAAGATATGGGTGGCGTGCGACGCGCGTTCCAGCTACGCGTGGAAGATGCAAGTCTACACCGGCAAGCCCGACAAGCGCGGCCCTCCCGAAAAGCACCTGGCTGCTCGCGTGGTCGTGGACCTCACCGAGGGATTGCCGCCGGGACGCAACGTCACGTGCGACAACTTTTTCACCTCGTGCGAGCTCGCCGACAGGCTCTTTCGCGAAAGAGGCCACACGGTGCTGGGCACCCTGCGATCGAACAGACCCGAGATCCCCAGGGAGCTGCGCTGCGTCAAGGGCAGGGCCGTGGGCTCCGTCGAATCCGTAGTACTCGCCGGCTCCGCGCCACGAGGAGAGGGAAGAGGAGGAGGAGGAGGAGGAGAAAGAGGGCCAGACACGATCATCCTCTCCTACGTGGCCAAGAAGAACAAGAACGTGCTGCTCCTCACCACCGCTCCTCGCTACCACCGACGCTCTGGCCCCGAGCCCCGGCCTAGCCGCCGCAGCGGCAACAGCAAAAGCAACAGCAAAAGCAACGGCAACAGCGGCAACAGCGGCAGCAGCGGCAGCAGCGGCAGCAGCGGCGGCGGCAAACCTCCCTTGGTGCTGCATTACAACTGCACCAAGGGAGGCGTCGACAACCTGGACAAGGTCGTGAGCACGTACAGCTGCAGGAGAAAGACCTGCAGGTGGCCCGTGGCCCTTTTCCACAACATGGTGGACGTGGCGGCCTACAACGCATTCGTGCTCTGGAAATTCACCCCAACTGGATGGCGGGCAAGCTCAACAAACGAAGGCTCTTCCTCGAGCGGCTGGGCAAAGCGCTCGCGCGCCCCATGATCGAAGCCAGGGCGTTAGCGCGAGGAGGAGGAGGAGGAGGAGGAGGAGGCCAAGTTGCGGCCCGAGGTACTACTGCTGCTACTGCTACTGCTACTACTACTACTACTACTACTACTGCTACCGAGGCCGACAATGCCGACGCTACGCCGCGCGACTCCTCTCCGGTCAAGAGGTGAAGGTGCCGCGTGTGTCCCAGGAGCAAAGACGTCAAGACCAAGATCCTGTGCCGCGAGTGCCGAGCGCACGTGTGCACCAACTGCGCCGTCAAGTACTGTCCCAACTGCGCCGCTTCACGCAACGCCGCTTCCCAGACGCCGCCGACATCGTAGTAACACAAGCGCCCCTCGGGGGTCCTAACGACCCCACCCCACCCTAAACATTTTTAGGAGACTGATGATCATCCTTTACACGAACGAGAAGGACGAGAAGACGAAGACGGTCTCTGAACGTATTCTGCGCAAGATAATACCGACCGATGTGTGAAACGAGTGCACGTGTGCTGTTACGTTGCCTGAAACAACACAAATGGTGTATGGTTTTGTTCATGATTGTTTTATTGTCGCTAATAAACAAAGACTACAACATTTCATGTGAGTTGTTTGTACGCTTGGAGAATGAGATTATACTAGAGAGCAGGTTAATGCAGAGCGCCACGTCTCGCTTTAGCCGGCGTTCTGAGGACTTTGCGATTCGTAACGCGTATGCCCCGAGGGGGTCCTAGCGACACCCCCCCACACACTATCATCATCATCATAACGCATACGCCCCAAGGGGGTCCTAGCGACCCCACTATCATCATCATAACACATACGCCCCGAGGAGGTCCTAGCGACCCCCACACTATCATGAACATAACGCATATGCCCCGAGGGGGGTCCTAGCGACCCCCACCCTATCATCATAACACATATGCCCCGAGGGGGTCCTAGCGACCCCCCCCCCACCACCACCATCATCATCATCATAACGCATATGCCCCGAGGGGGTCCTAGCGACCCCCACACTAAACATCATAATGCATGCGACCCCACGCTAAACATCATAATGCATGCGACCCCCACGCTAAACATCATAACACATATGCCCCGAGGGGGTCCCAGCGACCCCACTATCATGAACATAACGCATATGCCCCGAGGGGGTCCTAGCGACCCCCCCCCCAAACATCATCATAACACATATGCCCCGAGGGGGTCCCAGCGACCCCACTATCATGAACATAACGCATATGCCCCGAGGGGGTCCTAGCGACCCCCCCCCCAAAATCATCATAACACATATGCCCCGAGGGGGTCCCAGCAACCCCCCTATCATGAATATAGCGCATATGCCCCGAGGGGGTCCTAGCGACCCCCCCCCACCCTAAACATCATCATAACGCATATGCCCCGAGGGGTCCCAGCGAACCCCCACACTATCATGAACATAACGCATATGCCCCGAGGGGGTCCTAGCGACCCCCCCACCCCACCCTATCACTATCATCATCATCACCATCATCATCATCACCATCACCACCACCACCACCACCATCACCATCATAATAACACACACGCCCCTCGGGGGTCTCCACGCCCCACGCCCCGAGAACAGGCGGGCGCACAAGGGTTAATGAATAAATGAGGAGTGGTGTATGTACAGACCATCTCTTTACTCATATACTTTCAGGGAATTAAAAGTTTTAAGCCTAATGTAAAAAACGGAGAATGTCTGTCTCTAGCAGAACATTCAGACTTCAATGAGCACATTAAAAAATATTCAGGACTGCTTTCCTTAATTTGTGCAATATCTCTAAAATTTTAAACATCTTTCTCATGATGGTCCTACAAACAATAATTCATGCAGTTATTGCTTCTAGGCTGGACTATAAACATTATTATCAGGGTGTCTTAAAAATTCTTTGAAAAGCCTTCAGTTGATCCAAAGTGATGTACTGAAGGGTGCTAGAAAGTGAGAGCATATTTCTCCTATATTGGCTTCTCTTCATTAGCTTCCAGGATCGAATTTAAAATCCTTCCCATAATAAACAAGGTCGTGAAAAATCTGGCCCCATCTTATCTTAAAGACCTTGTGGTACCATATTACCTCAATAGAGCAGTTAGAACTTAGTAGTAGAGCAGTTAGCTTGGGAGTCACTGCACCAAGTGCTCCGATTACCACTGGGACCACCGTTACCTTCATCCTCCACATCTTCTCAAGCTCTTCTCTGAGCCTTTCATATTTCTCGAGCTTCTCGTGTTACTTCTTCCTGATGTTGCTGTCATTTGGGACCGCTACATCGATCACTACGGCCGTCTTCTTCTGTTTGTCTAACACCACTATGTCCGGTTGGTTAGCCACCACCATTTTGTCCGTCTGTATTTGGAAGTCCCACAGGATCTTAGCTCGGTCATTCTCCACCACGCGTCTCCCATTTTGACCTCAGGACTTCCAGGTTATACTCGGCACAGATGTGGGAGGAACCAGTCCCTTCTGGGGGTCCTTGAGGATCAGGACTGTCCGGCCTTCGGTTAGCCATTCTGGGTGTCTCTCATCGACTAGCAGCTGGTTCATTTGTGCTGCCAGACACTTGTGGAGTGCACTCTGCTTCTTCAGCCAGTAGGCCTGAACCATGTCGGGGCCTGGTGCTGTCCAACTCTTCATATTGGAGACCCTTTCTTGGATGTCTGCCACTATGATGGTTACTGGACTCTGTTCAGGGAGGTTGCTGTGGTCTGCCCTCAGATCCACTAGCCACTTAGCATTGCCGTTGTGGGTTGCGTCCTTCTCCCATATGCTCTTCCCGTATTGTTCCGTCTACAGCCTTGGTGGTGCTGTTCTCATATTGTTTCCCTGCCACTGAGAGTACACCTAGGCTCCTTCTCAATGGAGGGTATTGCCCCTTGTGGCTGTTCAACTTGGAGCCAAGCATCTCACTGATCACTGCTGCCGTATTGTAGATCAGTTTGTTAGTCTCGGTAATGGTGGTTGTAGGTATCATCCGTAGTGCTGCATTTTATATATATCTATATATATATGTATATATATATCTATATCTATCTATCTATATATATCTATATATATATAGATATATATATATATATTTAGATATATATATGTATATATATATATAGAGAGAGAGAGAGAGATCTCTGATGTTGTTCCTGTGTTCCTGGGATCTGCTGGAGCCACTCGCCTAGCTTGGGAGTCACTGCACCTAGTGCTCCGATTACCACTGGGACCACTGTTACCTTCACCTTTCACATCTTCTCCAGCTCTTCTCTGAACCCTTGGTATTTCTTAAGTTTCTCGTGTTCCTTCTTCCTGATGTTGCTGTCATTCGGAATCACTACGTCTATCTCTATGGCAGTCTTCTTCTGTTTGTCTACCACCACTATGTCCGGTTGCTTTTCCGGCCACTTGGTTATGGCGATCCATGTATGCCCTGCCAGCTAGCATCTTGCACCCTGCTGTGATGTGCTGGATTATCTCAGGGGCATCGTTACACAGCCTGCACCTGGGGTCTTGCCTGGTGTGATAGACCCCAGCCTCTATGGATCTTGTGCTCAGAGCTTGTTCCTGTGCTGCTATGATTAGTGCCTCTGTGCTGTCTTTCAGTCCAGACACTGGTAGGATTTCTGGATATCAGCCACCTCCTCTATCTGGTACATACCATGCAGGGGCATTACCGTTCAGCTGACTTCTCAGGACTTGCCCGACCTTCTGCATTTACTTGGTGGTTGCAGCCGTCTTAGCGACCTCTTCATGGTCCCCATTTGCCTGTGGGATGCCCAGGTATTTGTAGCTGTTCTCTATGTCTGCAATGTTGCCTTCTGGTAGTTCGATCCCCTCAGTTCTGATGACCTTCCTTCTCTTCGTTATCATCTGACTACACTTCTCCCCTCCGAACAGCATTCCAATGTCATTGCTGTATATCCTGGTGGTGTGGATCAGTGAATCGATGTCTCGTTCATGCTTGGCATACAGCTTGATGTCATCCATGTACTGGACGTGGCTGACAACTGCTCCATTCTGTATCCGTAGCCAGTCTTGTCAATGATCTCACAGAGGGGGTTCAGGCCTATGCAGAACAGCAGTGGGGACAGAGCATCTCCTTGGTAGATCCCATATTGATTGTGACTTGTGCTATCGGCTTGAAGTTGGCCTCTAGTGGTGTACGCCACATCCCCATTGAGTTCCTGATGAAGGCTCTTAGGGTAAAAGATTAAAAATATGTTCTATACAGTCAGCATTAGTTTTTCTGTATCTTATTTTGAAGGAGTAATCTGTGTTCGCAATGCATTGTGGGAAGCAGAAGCTGCAGTCAGTTGGGAAAAAACATTGTACAGAAAACCTGCCTATCTGTGTTTAAACTTCATCTCCTGTGGCCTGAATCTTTATATACGCCATCGAAAGCAATGGCTGTAAGTTTATTACGTTCTAGTTTGTTTTATATGTTTATAACAGCTGATTTAGAGATCGTTTTGTGAATGTGTTTGTACCAGGAATTAGCCTTATCCCAGAAGCGGATTTTGCTTAGAGCATGGTCCATTAACATAGCAATGATGCTAGCGATCTAATTTGCATATCAGAGGATTGCTAAAACTACTGTTTATCATTACTTAGCAGCTAAGACTAACTTTGATACATGTTTTCTATCACTAGATATTTCTTTTTGTTTGTGGCTCTTTTTATTTCACATGTCAAAGAGCTAAAGGATATTTTATTTTCTGGTTTATTTTTAGTTTCACTCAGCACTTTCATCGAGCTGTTCAAGCCACAGTTGTAAAAGATTGTAAGCTGTCGAGAAGACCGTAATAAAGGAGCAAGACGCTCAGTTTCCTGGCTCATGAAAATTGAGTTTGGCTTGCTGTTGACCTCCGTTAACATACACAGTGTATCCAACACGTAGTGATAACAGTATAGTGAAAAGCCAAGTCAGCAGTTTGTGGAAGATAAAGTTTATGCCACAGAGATGGATGCACGCGGGGAGAAGGCAGAAGAAATGGCTAACTGAGGAGACAAAACATCATCAGAGGCTCCCGATCCAAACACTCTGGCTCCCAGCGCTCATCTTCCAAGTTGTCCTCAAGGTCCAGTGTATTGGAAGCAGCCATCTTTACAAGAGCTTTTGCTGAAGCTACAAACGCCAAAGCCTTGTACAGTAAGAGACAACTGGAAATTAAAAAGCAGCAAGCAAATTTGGAAATGGAATTACAGATGTTAGAGATAGAGAAAAAAGCTGCAGCCGCTACGGCAAAAGCAGAAGTTCTAGAAGCTGCCACAGCTGTTGAACAAGAAAAAGGAGAAAGTTTAAAATGTTCAGGCCCACCACAAGTTATGAGACTGAGAACTATGGAGTACGTGCAACATCAAACCCAGCTAAAGTCACATCCGGCTGAAGAAGGAACACCTCAAGTCGAACTGACAGCAAAGGCGCCATCATTCACTCCAAGGAAACCAACCTCCTCTCCACCTGTACTCTCAAAAATGTACGTAGAAGAGGAAACTTTTGGCCCACCAAGAGAGTATGTCGAGCCGAACAGTCACCATGCTCCTCACAATAGTGATGCACCTATGGCCTACTTCGCTAGGTTCCTTGCACGCAGAGAGTTGATCACAACAGGGCTCTTTAAGTCTGATGACACCCCTGAAAATTTTAGAGCATGGCAGTCTTCATTCTTAAATGCAACTGGAGGCATTGATCTTACATACAGGGAGTGCAGAATTATTAGGCAAGTTGTATTTTTGAGGAATAATTTTATTATTGAACAACAATCATGTTCTCAATGAACCCAAAAAACTCATTAATATCAAAGCTGAATGTTTTTGGAAGTAGTTTTTAGTTTGTTTTTAGTTTTAGCTATTTTAGGGGGATATCTGTGTGTGCAGGTGACTATTACTGTGCATAATTATTAGGCAACTTAACAAAAAACAAATATATACCCATTTCAATTATTTATTTTTACCAGTGAAACCAATATAACATCTCCACATTCACAAATATACATTTCTGACATTCAAAAACAAAACAAAAACAAATCAGCAACCAATATAGCCACCTTTCTTTGCAAGGACACTCAAAAGCCTGCCATCCATGGATTCTGTCAGTGTTTTGATCTGTTCACCATCAACATTGCGTGCAGCAGCAACCACAGCCTCCCAGACACTGTTCAGAGAGGTGTACTGTTTTCCCTCCTTGTAAATCTCACATTTGATGATGGACCACAGGTTCTCAATGGGGTTCAGATCAGGTGAACAAGGAGGCCATGTCATTAGTTTTTCTTCTTTTATACCCTTTCTTGCCAGCCACGCTGTGGAGTACTTGTGACGCGTGTGATGGAGCATTGTCCTGCATGAAAATCATGTTTTTCTTGAAGGATGCAGACTTCTTCCTGTACCACTGCTTGAAGAAGGTGTCTTCCAGAAACTGGCAGTAGGACTGGGAGTTGAGCTTGACTCCATCCTCAACCCGAAAAGGCCCCACAAGCTCATCTTTGATGATACCAGCCCAAACCAGTACTCCACCTCCACCTTGCTGGCGTCCGAGTCGGACTGGAGCTCTCTGCCCTTTACCAATCCAGCCACGGGCCCATCCATCTGGCCCATCAAGACTCACTCTCATTTCATCAGTCCATAAAACCTTAGAAAAATCAGTCTTGAGATATTTCTTGGCCCAGTCTTGACGTTTCAGCTTGTGTGTCTTGTTCAGTGGTGGTCGTCTTTCAGCCTTTCTTACCTTGGCCATGTCTCTGAGTATTGCACACCTTGTGCTTTTGGGCACTCCATGATGTTGCAGCTCTGAAATATGGCCAAACTGGTGGCAAGTGGCATCTTGGCAGCTGCACGCTTGACTTTTCTCAGTTCATGGGCAGTTATTTTGCGCCTTGGTTTTTCCACACGCTTCTTGCGACCCTGTTGACTATTTTGAATGAAACGCTTGATTGTTCGATGAGCACGCTTCAGAAGCTTTGCAATTTTAAGACTGCTGCATCCCTCTGCAAGATATCTCACTATTTTTGACTTTTCTGAGCCTGTCAAGTCCTTCTTTTGACCCATTTTGCCAAAGGAAAGGAGGTTGCCTAATAATTATGCACACCTGATATAGGGTGTTGATGTCATTAGACCACACCCCTTCTGATTACAGAGATGCACATCACCTAATATGCTTAATTGGTAGTAGGCTTTCGAGCCTATACAGCTTGGAGTAAGACAACATGCATGAAGAGGATGATGTAGACAAAATACTCATTTGCCTAATAATTCTGCACTCCCTGTACAGCAGTTAGATCTCCTAGTCAAGTGGCTCGGTAAAGAGTCCTCAGAGCATGTTAAAAGAATCAGGGCTGTTCATACCACTAATCCAAAAGCTGCCTTCCAGTTGTCATGGGATAGGCTGGAGGAGTGTTATGCTACACCCGAAGTAGTAGAGAATGCCTTGTTTAAAAAAACTGGACAGTTTTCCTCGCCTTACAAACAGAGACAATGTTAAACTTAGGGAACTAGGAGATTTGCTCTTAGAGCTGCAGGTTGCCAAAGATGAAGCCTACCTCCCAGGCCTCGCTTACCTTGACAAACCACCCATAGTGGAAAAGCTGCCTCCAAGCTTACAAGATAAATGGCTCCACACTGGTTCAAAATACAAACAAAAATATAATGTGGCATTCCCTCCATTCTCATACTTTGTAAAGTTTGTTGAAGAGGAGGCAAAAGCGAGAAACGATCCAAGTTTTGTGTCATGCAGCAGCCACCCCCTCAACAAAGGTGAGAGACCACCATTCAAACAAACTAGCTACAAATCACCTCTAACTGTAAACAGAACAGAGGTTGATGCAAGTGCTTCTGCTAGTATCAGTGAGGATGATCTAACACGTTATTGTCCAGTCCACAAGAAAACGCATCCTCTAGCCAAATGTAGAGCTTTCTGGATCAAACCACTACAAGAAAGACGAAACATACTCAAAGAACACAAACAATGTTTTCGCTGTTGTTCTCCCATGCACACAATAAAGGACTGCGACCTGAAGGTCAAGTGTGAGGAGTGCCAAAGTGAAAAACATTGCTCTGCCATGCACCCTGACACGGGTCAAAAAACCCAGTGTTAAAATCTCCCAATTCTTTGAATTTTTGGGCTGAAGGAAGGACTCGGTGTATAAATGCTCAATCAACAATCATTTATTTCCACACAATTCAACACTTTATGAGCACAAACCATCCGGATGGGGAGACATGCATGCAGAGGGTCACAGCAAATCTCCAACTGGTGGAGGGTTACTCAAGCTCTTATAGCCTCTAGTGGCCCCCACCTAGTCGTAAAAGCCTAAACATTCACATTCTTCCTCTCACACGGCGCCTAAGTTATGACCTCGGCTCCTTGTTTTTCTGCTATCAGAACAGAAAGGCCCTGACTCTCTGCACACAATATTCTCTTCTTAACTCAGCAGTATAGTGCATCATAAAACAATATCATCCATTCACAATAAATCAACAGTCTAATGTAATACAAATCAGTTTAACAAATGTAATAGTTATCACCTTCTTCTAATTCAGGAGAATAATGCAAACTAAAACTACATAATAATTTCACAATCTTTAATTAGGGGTATAACATGGCATGAGATAATATAATAATCTCACAATTCCCCCTTACACCTTGCAATCCATTGTTCCAGGGTCCATTTCTTCTTCTTAGTCCTAAGGCCCTCTGTCCCCCTTTTAACGGGTGGACCAGATGTGGGATGATCTCTGTGTTTGCACAGTTCAGATGCAAGAAAAACTATGATTACAACAACAACAGTAGTTACAGATGATTCCCATCAATCCCCAGTTCTCCCACAGCTTTATTTTGGTGCTCCAGTTTCCCACCCCCATTTTGGAGCCACCTTATACCTTTCCAACGTACTCAGACTAGAACCTCTGTCCGAGGAGCTTTTAACCTTTATTTTATTGCTGCAGCTACCAGTGTCTTCCAGTCGGGTGATTCTCTGCTCTTCTTTCTTCGACCTCAGGGGTTAGACCACCCTTCAGTTGTTGCACAGATCAGGGGATTATTCTGCCCCTATTTCAAACAATGATCTGTGTATTCTGGGGTCACAGCCATGTCCCCCTTTTTACCAAGAGCCTCTCGAACCTCGTTGGTCTGGTGTTCCTAGTTTTTCGCCAACCCCTTCATGGTTATTGCTGTGTTTATGGGATCCATCCTCCTGAGGTGACTAGTCGGAGCCCAAACGCCATGACACTTGACCCCGGTTGCTGTCTTAGGAGTCTCCATGTCTGTCTCTGCTGCGAAGGATCCTCATATCTCCGTGACCTCGTCTGGTGTCTGTTCCTTTCTCTGTAAAGCAGAAAACCAAAACACCTCTCTCCCTAGCCTTGATAATCTAATGTTATTGTCCATTATTCTTCCAGTGATGCAAATTTGGTTTAGAATATCATGTTCAGGACTTTTTGACCCAGGGACTTATTCTAATCATAGTCTATGTGTGTGTAAGCGTGTTTGCATTTAGCCCTCTGCACTCAAAGTCATTTCCTGCAATATATCAGTCCAGACAGTCGCGCCGAACAAAGCTTACGACCTTCAAAAGACTAAGTGCCAACTCATTATGAGCACATTCGCAATGTGTATATATTTAGTAAAAAATCAAAAACAAATTAACCATTTTTAATTCTAACACATTATAAGCTTAAGTTTTACCATCTCTAAATTATTAAACACACAAATAAAGTCATAACATGTTCATAAAACCATTGTTTGATGTTAAAACTCAACTTTCCCCTTTTTGACACACTCCCATGTGTCATTCCATCGGAGCTAGAAAATTAAAAGAAAAGGTTAGTGACCTTATATCTCAGAAAGTATCGGAAATTCTCCTCTCCAGTATTGTTGCTCCAGCCTTGTCATCCTGTGTTAGGGAATGAAATCAATTTAATTATCATGTTAGATCTGTTAAACTCCTGGCTCCGCCTAGAGCCTGCATCTGCAGAGCTGCCTAGAAACAAAACCTGTATTAATATGAACTTCACATTTGAAACGCCGTTTTTTCATAGATATTGTTAAAGTTTTGGCTATTTTCCTCTATAAAATTTAATTGACTTTTTACAGTGGCCTGCTATGGTTAATAGTAACATATTCCAGTCATGGGTGAAATCAAACATTTTCTCCACTGTAGCATTTGACATTCCCAACAATATAATGTGATACCTTAATCAAAACACAGCTAATAAAACACAATTTTCTTAATGCAAACATCAGTAACTCAAAATTAGCAACCAAAGGGTTAAGTCTCCAGCTCCACATTCTCATGTGAAGCTACAGTCTCCCCCTCTGCTCTCTCTCATCCTCCTGCTCCTGCAAAAACAAAACAAAACAAAGTATCCACCCTTCTCTTACAGGCTGGGTGAATTGTTTGTCAACATTTACTAATGCTAAAGTCGGTACAATCTTTGTCTCAATATCAAGTCAGTTAAAACTTATAGTCATCAGTCCATCCCAGTCCAGTCACATGCATACATTCACACACATTCATACCAGATGTTGCTGATAATGGAGTCTCACGCGCAACCTATTCGAGTATCCATCACCAGCAAGATGACGTCATCATTTTAAAAAGAAAACAATTCTTTATTTTTTTGAACTGGATTGACTCGCTGCAATCCTTTTTGGACTCAGGACTTCTCATGTGATCAGTGTCCCATATAAGCGAATTTCTCCAAAGCCCATTATAATCATGGAGAAAAACACTTTGCAACTGTTTTCAGTAAGAATATTTCATAGCGCTCTAAATTTCAATCTCTCAGGCCTGGTTTAAAGAGCTGATTGTTAAATCATGAACTCACAAAATATCACCACCGGTGGATCACACCTCCCAGATGCTCTTATCTCAGTGCACTGCAACAAAAGCAAAAACAAACGTAACCAATAAAATACTAATAAAATAACACATACTAGGGCCCGTTGCAGACATGTCCAAACATAAGACCATCTCTCTCTCTCTCTTAGAGAAAGAAAACAATCCAAACCTCACTGATAAAATCAACCTAATGCTAAGCAAAACCCAAAACTCAGCCAAAGATTCACAGGAAGGTTTTGCTTCCTCCCGGGACAATATTGTATGGGAATGAGAACCTCAGGTACTGTAGCACCTTTTGTTCCTCCTTTAATTAAATCTCAATCACAAAAAATGCGGTGCTCCGAAATAAAACTCACACCATTAGTTCATCATTTTCACTCTGTACCACTGCTCCTTATCAGGCTGTGTGAAGCACAGCAAACAATTCAATCAAGGCCTTGAGCAGCCATAAACAGACATCACGCACAGACATTGTTTTCATAACCAAACTGTTTTAGACCTTGTCCCTTAAATCTACATAAATGCAATCTGGGTGACATAAAACACATTTAACCAATACTAAAACACATTCTAAGTAATCGATGGCTTCTTATAACAAATTCTATATTTGGATGTTTGTGTGCAGCATTTTGCGTATCAGCATAAGCATTAGGTAGCAAAGCATTCTTCATTGCATCAATTCAATTCAATTCAATTCAATTTTATTTATATAGCGCCAAATCACAACAAAAGTCGCCTCAAGGCGCTTTATATTGTACAGTAGATAGCACAATAATAAATACAGAGAAAAACCCAACAATCATATGACCCCCTATGAGCAAGCACTTTGGAGACAGTGGGAAGGAAAAACTCCCTTTTAACAGGAAGAAACCTCCGGCAGAACCAGGCTCAGGGAGGGGCGGCCATCTGCTGCGACTGGTTGGGGTGAAAGAAGGAAAACAGGATAAAGACATGCTGTGGAAGAGAGACAGAGATTAATAACAGATATGATTCGATGCAGAGAGGTCTGTTAACACATAGTGAGTGAGAAAGGTGACTGGAAAGGAAAAACTCAATGCATCATGGGAATCCCCGGCAGCCTACGTCTATTGCAGCATAACTAAGGGAGGATTCAGGGTCACCTGGTCCAGCCCTAACTATATGCTTTAGCAAAAAGGAAAGTTTTAAGCCTAATCTTGAAAGTAGAGATAGTGTCTGTCTCCCGAATCCAAACTGGAAGCTGGTTCCACAGAAGAGGGGCCTGAAAACTGAAGGCTCTCCCTCCCATTCTACTTTTAAATACTCTAGGGATAGCAAGTAGGCCTGCAGAGCGAGAGCAAAGTGCTCTAATAGGGTGATATGGCACTACAAGGTCATTAAGATAAGATGGGGCCTGATTATTTAAGACCTTGTATGTGAGGAGCAGGATTTTGAATTCAATTCTGGATTTAACAGGAAGCCAATGAAGGGAAGCCAAAACAGGAGAAATATGCTCTTTCTTTCTTTCTAGTCCCTGTCAGGACTCTTGCTGCAGCATTTTGGATCAGCTGAAGGCTTTTCAGCGAGTTTTTAGGACATCCTGATAATAAAGAATTACAGTAGTCCAGCCTGGAAGTAATAAATGCATGAACTAGTTTTTCAGCGTCACTCTGAGACAGGATATTTCTAATTTTAGAGATGTTGCGCAAATGGAAGAAAGCAGTCTTACATATTTGTTTAATATGTGCATTGAAGGACATGTCCTGGTCAAAAATGACTCCAAGGTTCCTCACAGCATTACTGGAGGCCAAGGTAATGCCATCCAGAGTAAGAATCTGGTTAGATACCATATTTCTAAGATTTTCAGGGCCAAGTACAATAACCTCAGTTTTATCTGAATTAAGAAGCAGAAAGTTAGCGGCCATCCAGGTCTTTATGTCTTTAAGGCATTCCTGCAGTTTAACTAATTGGTGTGTGTTATCTGGCTTCATGGATAGATAGAGCTGCGTGTGTGTGTGTGCATCACTCTTCATTGCACAAGCGTGTGCATGTGTATGTGTGTGGATCACTTCTCAGTGAATAAGCATTTCGATTTAGGTGTGTGCATGTGTGTGCGTCATTTCTCACTCAATCAACGAGTGCACATTTGTTCATGTATGTGTTTCTCTTCATTCTGAGTCAGTGTGTGTAGATGTGTGTGTTTGTGTATGTATGTAGTTCAGTCCATCCTAGTTCTGGCCCCAATTGGGGCAGTCCTTTTCTCCAGTGTCCATGCTCACCGCAGGTGAAACCTGCATCTTCCTCTGTGTTTTTGTCCATTCTGAGGTGCCTTTTGACCTCAGTTGCTCCTCCTGTCTCTGTCGCGCCCTTTTTGCTGCCCGATCATCCGTGTTGGTCCGTCACTGCCCTGTACAGTGTTAATGCAGAGTTATCAAGGTCAGCATTATGTTGCTCAGCCTCACTTTTCATCCGGGCTTATTGAGCGTCTCATCACAGCTCTGTCAGCTGAAGCTGTCTGGGAATTTTCCCCCGTGTAGTGAAACGGGCCTTGGGTTTAACGCTCTCCATCTCTGCTGCATGAGATCCTTTTCCTGCAGCACTGTTGACATTTTCAGGTTGTTGTGGTGGGTCCAGCTGCTGCAGCGTTTGGTCAAGGTCACGTCGAAGATGGTAGAGGGGAGAGCAGGAGTCCAGGTCAGCCTCGGCTTTCAGGGCCAGCAAAGCAGCCTGTAATTAAACATAAAGAGAAAAAAAAAAAACACAAAACAAAACGGACGAACAGGAAAATGATGTTGTATTGGCTGTGTTATTCAGAGAGGGGAGAGACACCGGGCCAGGCCCTGTGTCAGCCTTCTCTCCCCTTTTTTTTTTTTTTTTTTTCTCACGATCTAGTCCAGCGGTCCCCAACCTTTTTTGCACCACGGACCGGTTTATGCCCGACAATATTTTCACGGACCGGCCTTTAAGGTGTCGCGGATAAATACAACAAAATAAAACTAGTACCGGTATCGAAAAAGAGATTTATTCATAACACACGTGAAAAGACCCAGGAAAACCGAGTTAACAATAAAAACGATAACAGAATAACGCTGAAAACCGATAAAAACTCTGAAAACCATACATTTCACACCTGAGCCTCAACTCTCGCGGCCCGGTACCAAACGACTCACGGCCTGGGGGTTGGGGACCGCTGATCTAGTCAACTCATAACCCACCAAGTTGACAGGACAACACAGATACATGTCGAATTTCTTTCTCACAAAAGGGAATTTTCCTTCCTTCACTAATCATTTGTGTTGATCAGTCACCAGAAAGCATATCACAATTTGACTCTTAACCACTAAATTTGTTATTTCATCACTGGTTGGTCATACCAGTCTCTTTCTTTTTTGAAGTTAAGTTGTTGTCCTGCAACCAAGAGAGTTTATTTGTTAGTAATGGATAAACTTCATCATTAAAAAACAACAGGTGTATGTTAATTTCGCTGCTTTAAACTTACTGGAAAATCTTCACGTGTTCAGGAATGTAAGCTGTTTTTTCATTGCGTGGGTGTGCATTTGTAGGCGGGTTTTTTTGTTTTGTTTTTTTAACTTTTTTCTCAAACAAGGCGTTTCCTTAAAAGGTGCCTTTCTCTCACATTTCTCTGCTTGTGTGTGTGTTTTTGTTTCACCTTTTGTTGCGATGCTCTGGACGCCTTCCCAACCTCCACAAGTCCGTTGGCCTCAAATTTCAACCCAGTTTTATGTGTTACAGCTTTTTTTAATTTCTCCTGTAATTCTCTCCACACTGCTGTCTTTTCCACAGCTGCTGATTCTTGCTGGGTGTGGTTCCCATTTCTATAATTTTGCTTCGGCCGCTGTGCTTGTGGTGGGTGGTTGGTCCAGGTCCGTAGCCACCTGTATTAACACACTAAGAGATCTATTTAATATCATTTTCATCACTGTTCACTGGACCAGCAGGCAACAACTGCACGCCAGTCTCACAACACATTCCGCTCTCTACGTCTCAATAATTCTCCACTCTTGCTTTATTTCTCCTTTCTCTACGTCAGATTTAAAACCCAACATATTGCGCACCACTACTCACCTCTTACTGCTTTTTTTTTACACCACAGAGTATTGCACCCAATTACGCCCGTCTATCTCTATGTGGCTCCAAATGCCCTCTTTTCTCTCTTTCTTATTTAATTTTACACACTCGTCAGGGGACAGGCACAAAGCAAGCAGCAATTTCAACCACTGAAACGAGGAATTCAACTTTTTTTTTTGACTAATCTAGAACTCAACCTTTGATCTCAAAATGTGTCTTGTTCTAGTCCAGAATAAATGTAAACCCGTGATTACACAGCGGTTTCAGTGTTATTCTGTTATCGTTTGAGGGCCCTCAGCTCTCAGGTGATAAACCTGGACCTCCAGACGCCGCTGGTCCATACGTCAAGTCCAACGCACGGGGGGGGGGGGGGGGAGCCAACCCCAGGGCAAAATTAATTTCCACAGGTACACTAGGCATCAACCTTTGATCCTAAAATGTGTCTTTGCTCTAGTGTCCTCCAATTCAAACATAAACCGTCACTGTCACCATGGTCATTTCATGCAATGTCAACACGCAAAAGCACATCCCACGAGCAGAAACACACACAGAGCCTTCTGAGCTCAATTTAGAACGAATCCGAAGCGTAACCGCACCACAAACCAGCTTCCACTTATACTGAACTTATGGCCGCATCCCCGAAGCCCAACCGCACCACAAACCAGAGCTTATGGCCGCATCTCTGAAGCACAACCGCACCACAAACCAGCTTCTACTTCACCTCTATTTCATACTAATTTTATGGCCACATCTCCGAAGCACAACCGCACCACAAACCAGAGCTTATGGCCGCATCCCCGAAGCACAACCGCACCACAAACCAACTTCAAACCTCTATTTCATATACTGAACTTATGGCCGCATCTCCGGAACAGTTTCTACTATCTTATTGCCACAGAAGCCAGTCTTAGACAAAGTTAAATGTGGAAGGTAACGTGGGCTGCAACTCTAGTCTCAACGTAGAATGTCTTTAGTATCCTGCTAGAGCCCGTTCCTATGACACTGGAATTCAGCCTTAACTTATGATGTTAGTATCTCGCGCCGAAAACCAGACACCGACAAATTTAATGTGAAAATACGTGTAACTCAGCGAACAGATTAATTTGGAAAGCCCAATATGCACATTTGGTATTTATAATACAACAGGTTGTGCTTACCTTTTTATGTTTGGACTGGTCCTCTGCTCACCTCGCCTCACGATCTCACCACAGGCCAAATCTGCCCGTCCTCAGCACACCAAAGATCCGGGTCACACAGCACCAAGTTGTTAAAATCTCCCAATTCTTTTCATCTTTGGGCTGAAGGAAGGACAATACTCGGTGTATAAATGCTCAATCAACAATCATTTATTTCCACACAATTCAACACTTTATGAGCACAAACCATCCGGATGGGGAGACATGCATGCAGAGGGTCACAGCAAATCTCCAACTGGTGGAGGGTTACTCAAGCTCTTATAGCCTCTAGTGGCCCCCACCTAGTCGTAAAAGCCTAAACATTCACATTCTTCCTCTCACACGGCGCCTAAGTTATGACCTCGGCTCCTTGTTTTTCTGCTATCAGAACAGAAAGGCCCTGACTCTCTGCACACAATATTCTCTTCTTAACTCAGCAGTATAGTGCATCATAAAACAATATCATCCATTCACAATAAATCAACAGTCTAATGTAATACAAATCAGTTTAACAAATGTAATAGTTATCACCTTCTTCTAATTCAGGAGAATAATGCAAACTAAAACTACATAATAATTTCACAATCTTTAATTAGGGGTATAACATGGCATAAGATAATATAATAATCTCACATGTTGATCTCACAGACGTTTTCGCTGTTGTTCTCCCATGCACACAATAAAGGACTGTGACCTGAAGGTCAAGTGTGAGGAGTGCCAAAGTGAAAAACATTGCTCTGCCATGCATCCTGACACGGGTCAAAAAACCCAGCCAGAAAATGCACCTGAACCAGAGCCTCAGCCTCAAGACAACAGTCTACCCAAGGTAACGTCACGATGCACTGAGATCTGCGGTGAAGGCTGTCCTCCGCATTCTTGCTCCAAGGTATGTCTAGTTCGAGTTTTCCCTAAAGGTCAACCAGAACGGTCTGTTAAGATGTACGCCATTCTTGATGATCAGAGCAATTGCTCGCTGGCATGTCCTGAATTCTTTGAGCTATTTGGAATCAAGGGTAGCCCTCTGACATACCATATGAGAACGTGTGCTGGTCTAACTCAAATGCTCAGCAGGAAAGCAGTGGGGTTCCAAATTGAGCCTGTAGGTGAAGGCCCACGTCTAGACCTTCCTCCTCTCATTGAATGTGATGAGATAGTATTTAACAGAGATGAAATACCTACAACTGAAGTCGCTCTTGCCCATGCCCACTTGAAACATCTGGCTCCTCTGATACCTAAGCACGACCCAGCTGCCCAGATTGCAGTTCTACTGGGCAGAGACATCATACAAGTCCACAAGGCACGACAGCAAGTCAACGGACCCCACAACGCTCCCTTTGCTCAGTGCCTAGACCTAGGCTGGGTAATCGTGGGGGAAGTATGCCTCAATGCTCACAGGCCAACAGTCAATGCCTATAAAACTCACGTGCTCTCCAACGGACGTCCATCTCTCCTCACTCCTTGTCCTAACAGCATGAAGATCAAAGAAAAACCATGCTATGGCGGGGAGAACAAGAGTAGCTTCTTAAAACACAGTTCGAAACCCAACGCAGCAGAAGAAAAGCTTGGAGAGAAAGTTTTTGAGCGCACAGAGTATGACAACCAGCATGCCCTGTCCTTTGAGGATGAGACCTTCCTTAAGATAATGGAAAAGGAAGTCCACCAGGATGGAAACAATAACTGGATTGCTCCTTGAACGGTAAGTTCAAGTCCCCTCGCTTGCCACTTCCAAATAACAGAGACCAAGCGCTGTCTAGACTCAACTCACTGAGACGCAACTTAACCAAAAACCCTCAAATGAAAGAGCAGTTCTCAGAATTTATGGACAAACTGTTTAAAAACAACCATGCAGAGATTGCTCCACCCATTGATGATAACACTGAGTGCTGGTACCTGCCTATTTTCGGCGTATATCATCCCCAGAAGCCCGGTCAGATACGGGTGGTCTTTGACTCTAGTGCCGAGCAGTCTGGCGTGTCACTCAATTCAGTGTTATTAACGGTCCCTGATCTCAATAACACCCTCCTTGGTGTCCTGATTCGGTTTAGGAAAGAGCTCATTGCAACCACTGCTGACATCCAGCAGATGTTTTACGGGTTCCTGGTTAGACCAGACCACAGAGATTATTTGAGGTTCCTGTGGCACAAGGACAATGACTTGTCAAAAGAGGTGCAGGAGTACCGCATGCGGGTACATGTTTTTGGTAATAGCCCGTCACCAGCGGTAGCCATCTATTGCCTTCGAAGAGCCATCCAGGAAGGTGAAGCAAAGTTTGGAGCAGACACAAGACACTTCGTCGAGAGACACTTCTACGTCGATGACGGGCTGATTTCAGTTCCCACAGAGTCTGCAGCCATCGATCTGCTCAAGCGCACATGTGCATCCTTAGCTGAGTCTAACCTCAAGCTCCACAAAATCGCCTTGAATAGTGTCTCAGTCATGCAAGCATTCAAGCCAGAGGATTTGGCCTCCGGCATCAAAGACTTGTGTCTCGGCGACGATGCTTTACCGGCCCAGAGAAGTCTAGGAATGTGCTGGGACATTAACACTGACTCATTTACCTTCAAGGTAGCTGTCAATGACAAACCCTATACTCGCTGCAGGGTTCTCTCAGTGATTAATAGCATCTTCGACCTCTTGGGACTAGCATCGCCAGTGACAATCAAAGGCAGACTCTTGTTACGCAAAATGTCAAATGGGTGGTTCTTGGGTACATTTGCAACAATTCAAAGTGCTTTTATGTCCACGTACATAATCGAGTTCATCGTATACGCCAGTCCACATCCCCTGAACAGTGGCATTATGTTACATCAGAGCAAAACCCAGCCGATCTAGCAACCAGGTCGGTACCTGCATCGCAGCTCATGGACACTATGTGGTTTAAGGGACCAGACTTCCTTTACAAACTACATGAACCAGAGACACATGAATCGTTTGAGCTGATTGAACCTGAAGTGGATGCTGAAATCCGACAAGTTGGTACTTTCGTTACTCAGATTCAGAAGAGCGAACTCACACCAGAACGCTTCCAGCACTTTTCAAGCTGGACGTCACTGGTACGTGCCATTGCCTTCTTAGTTCACCAAGCTCGTTCTCACTCATCAAGCAACTCGTCAAATCATTCATGCAGGGGCTGGCATAGATGCAGAGAACCACGCACTCCAGAGGAGATGGATGCCGCCAGTAATCTCATTCTCCAGTCTGTTCAAAAGGACGCCTTTCCTGATGAGTATGCTGCTCTCCAAACCAGTCAAACTATCCACAGCTCTAGCCCCATTGTGGCCCTTGACCCCTTCATGGATGAAGGCCTCATCAAAGTTGGAGGTCGCCTCAAACATGCTTCATTGGACCCAACGTTAAAGAATCCAAAAATTCTGCCAAGCAAGCATCATGTGTCAAAGTTGCTTGTCCTGCACTATCATGCTAAGGTTGTGCATCAAGGAAGGCAGTTCACAGAGAGTGCAGTTAGGCAAGCTGGACTGTGGATTGTAGGCTGCAAAAGACTGGTCTCATCCATTATCCACCGCTGCGTAACATGCAAGATACTCAGGGGGAAACTAGAGACTCAAAAAATGGCAGATCTTCCACCTGAAAGACTTGAAACATGCCCTCCATTTTCATACGTTGGGTTGGACGTGTTTGGCCCATGGTCAGTGGTCACTCGACGCACACGAGGTGGCGCAGCACAAAGTAAGAGGTGGGCGATACTTTTTACATGTATGACTACAAGAGGTGTACACATCGAAGTCATTGAATCTATGGACACTTGCAGCTGCATAAATGCAATACGCAGATTCTTTGCAATAAGAGGCCCAGCCAAACAAATGCGATCAGACAGGGGCACCAACTTCATCGCAGCAAGCGTGGGGCTTGGCATGGCACAACCAAACAAGAACCCTCCCGACATTGTCAACCATCTTCACGCCAACGGTTGCACATGGGAGTTCAACCCTCCACATGCTTCCCACATGGGGGGCATCTGGGAAAGGATGATTGGGGTAACTCGCCGAATATTGGATTCTATGCTCTTGCAGAATAAACACACCCGTCTGACACATGAGGTGCTTTGTACCCTAATGGCTGAGGTATCGTCTATAATCAATGCAAGGCCCTTGGTCCCTATTTCAACTGACCCTTCCTCACCATTCATACTCTGTCCTGCAATGATACTGACCCAAAAGCAGGGCGTTCCTTCTCCACCAGGAGACTTTTGTGGAAAAGACTTGCTCAAGAACAAATGGAAACAAGTGCAAGCACTCACCCATGGTTTCTGGAGTCGCTGGAAACGAATATCTCAACACCCTCCAATCAAGGCGCAAGTGGCATGGAACACACCGCAATCTTCAGTCAGGGGACATTGTGTTGTTGAAACAAAATCAAGAACCCAGAAACGAATGGGAAATGGCCATCATCACAGCCACATTTCCAAGCAGTGATAGGAAGGTCAGAAAGGTCGAAGTGAGGACATCTTCCCAGGGAGTCTCAAAGACTTACCTGCGTCCCATTTCGGATGTTGTTGTGCTCTTAAAAAAGGAAGTGACTGATAAAAAGTAGTAGTGGCATCAGTAATGCCAGGCGGGGAGTGTTCTGTCCCAAGTAAAAGATTAAAAATATATTCTATACAGTCAGCATTAGTTTTTCTGTATCTTATTTTGAAGGAGTAATCTGTGTTCGCAATGCATTGTGGGAAGCAGAAGCTGCAGTCAGTTGGGAAAAAACATTGTACAGAAAACCTGCCTATCTGTGTTTAAACTTCATCTCCTGTGGTCTGAATCTTTATATACACCATCAAAAGCAATGGCTGTAAGTTTATTACATGTTCTAGTTTGTTTTATATGTTTATAACAGCTGATTTAGAGATCGTTTTGTGAATGTGTTTGTACAAGGAATTAGCCTTATCCCAGAAGCGGATTTTGCTTAGAGCATAGTCCATTAACATAGCAATGACGCTAGCGATCTAATTTGCATATCAGAGGATTGCTAAAACTACTGTTTATCATTACTTAGCAGCTAAGACTAACTTTGATACATGTTTTCTATCACTAGATATTTCTTTTTGTGCATTTATTTCACATGTCAAAGAGCTAAAGGATATTTTATTTTCTGGTTTATTTTTAGTTTCACTCAGCACTTTCATCGAGCTGTTCAAGCCACAGTTGTAAAAGATTGTAAGCTGTCGAGAAGACCGTAATAAAGGAGCAAGACGCTCAGTTTCCTGGCTCATGAAAATTGAGTTTGGCTTGCTGTTGACCTGCGTTAACATACACAGTGTATCCAACACGTAGTGATAACAGTATAAACACAAAAGGATAATACAGGAAGGCACAGATATCCACACAACATAAACACAATAAACACAGACAAGCAACATTGGAAAGTGTTCCAGTGTGTACAGCTGATCTGGGACCACTGCAATCTGTGATTGCGCCTCCAGCCGATCCGCACTGGGTGGGAGGTAAGCATTGGAGCAGGCGTTGGATCCGGGGTAGGGGGGGTGATGCATCAGTGAGTGCTTATCAGTATCAGTATATGTATGTGTATGCGTGTCCATAGTTCAGCTGAGACAGTGTCCTTCGCCCTGCCAGGGAAAGTAAACAGTCTTCCAGCCAACCCAGGTGGCCTTGCATGGAATGGGAAGGAACAGACTAAACACAGTCGTTACCAGGGAGTTTTTGTTCAGCTCCAGCCTTGAGCCCACAGCTGGCGCCGAAGGGGTAGCCGCATTATGATGGTGATTTTTCTTTTGCAAAAGCTCATGAGAATTTCAAAGCTGTTCTTTAACACTCCGACACTGGTCTCTCAATCTCCCGTTGGAGAGCCGCGAGTTTCTCCATGATGTTATCAAACTTGCGCTCCGTGGTCTTGTCATTCTTGTGCTCAAAGAGCAGATTCTGAGACCTCACGACCGCAGTCAGCTGCTCCAAGATGTAATCCAACTTCCGCTCAGAGGTGTTGTTCTGAGTGGACTTTTCCTTGATGTAATCCAATGTACGCTCAGAGGTGTTATTCTGAGTATTCACTGCAGCCGTAAGCTTCTCCAAGATCTTAACCATGCTGCACTCAGTGAGCCCATTCTGAGAAGTCGCGCCTTGTCCCATCGTTTCAATCCCAGCGGGCAGCTTTGGGGGGGTTGAACAGCCGGTTCCGTTTTCTTAATTCTCCGATAAGCCAGGGCCAAGCCAGCTCCGATCAGCAAGAACCTTGTTATCATGGTTCCGAATAGTTAGATATCTTCAGCGTCCTCGATCGACAGTCCCGCCAGGCACACGATCCTCCATGTCTGCCACCCGTCCATCGTGTATCCGGCAGGGAAAGTCCCTCCAGGGCACTCGGGCTCTCCCGAGCCCAGACTTCTCGTTGAGAAAAGGTTGTCAATAGCATTCAGAGACCAGTTGATCAAATCCATAATTCTCTTTTAGGGTTTAGAAACAGACCGTGAGAGAGTGTTCCAGGGAAAAAGTAATACAGAAAACACGAGACTAGACAAGGACATAAGAGCTAAGCAGAGAAGATAAGGGAGAGGAGAAAAAGTGCGTCCGCCTCCTCCGAGAGCCAAAGATGCATATCTATATCTATATATATATATATATATATCAGTACTACATGGAAGCTCCTGTCAGGCATCATATCGGCTAAGATGAACAGACACATGGGTCAATACATGAGCGGGACACAGAAAGGGATTGGCAAGAATACCAGAGGCGCAAAACACCAGCTACTGGTAGACAGAACAGTCAGCCAAGACTGCAAGACCAGACTGACCAACCTGTGCACTGCCTGGATTGATTACAAGAAGGCCTATGACTCAATGCCCCACAGCTGGATACTGGAATGCCTAGAATTGTACAAGATCAACAGGACCCTAAGAGCCTTCATCAGGAACTCAATGGGGATGTGGCGTACAACACTAGAGGCCAACTCCAAGCCCATAGCACAAGTCACCATCAAGTGCGGGATCTACCAAGGAGATGCTCTGTCCCCACTGCTGTTCTGCATAGGCCTGAACCCCCTCAGTGAGATCATTAACAAGACTGGCTACGGATACCGACTACAGAACGGAGCAGTTGTCAGCCACCTCCTGTACATGGATGACATCAAGCTGTATGCCAAGAGTGAACGAGACATCGATTCACTGATCCACACTACCAGGCTATACAGCAATGACATTGGAATGTCGTTCGGACTGGAGAAGTGTAGTGGGATGGTAACAAAGAGAGGGAAGGTAGTCAGAACTGAGGGGATTGAACTACCAGAAGGCAACATTGCAGACATAAAGGACAGTTACAAGTACCTGGGGATCCCGCAGGCGAATGGGAACCATGAAGAGGCCGCTAGGAAAGCTGCAACCACCAAGTACCTGCAGAGGGTCAGGCAAGTCCTGAGGAGTCAGCTGAACAAGATCCGGGCCATCAACACCTACGCCCTGCCCGTGATCAGGTACCCTGCTGGGGTAATAGGCTGGCCAAAGGAGGAGATAGAAGCCACTGACATAAAGACAAGAAAGCTCCTGACCATGCATGGAGGGTTTCACCCCAAGTCCAGCACCCTGAGGCTGTACGCTAAGCGGAAGGAAGGGGCCCGGGGACTGGTGAGTGTCAGCACCACAGTCCAGGAGGAGACAAGAAACATCCATGAATACATCACGAAGATGGCCCCAACTGACAGCGTGCTCAGTGAATACCTCAGGCAGCAGAAACCCAAGAAATGGTAAATGGTAAATGGCCTGTATTTATATAGCGCTTTCTAGTCCCTAAGGACCCCAAAGCGCTTTACACATCCAGTCATCCACCCATTCACACACAGGTGATGGCAAGCTACGTTGTAGCCACAGCCACCCTGGGGCGCACTGACAGAGGCGAGGCTGCCGGACACTGGCGCCACCGGGCCCTCTGACCACCACCAGTAGGCAACGGGTGAAGTGTCTTGCCCAAGGACACAACGACCGAGACTGTCCGAGCCGGGGCTCGAACCAGTAACCTTCCGATTACAAGGCGAACTCCCAACTCTTGAGCCACGATGGGGAAAGAGGAGGAAAGCGAGGAACCATCATGGAAGGACAGGCCCCTGCACGGTATGTACCACCGGCAGATAGAGGAGGTGGCTGATATCCAGAAATCCTACCAGTGGCTGGACAAAGCTGGACTGAAAGACAGCACAGAGGCACTAATCATGGCAGCACAAGAACAAGCTCTGAGTACAAGATCCATAGAGGCTGGGGTCTATCACACCAGGCAAGACCCCAGGTGTAGGCTGTGTAAAAGATGCCTCAGAGACAATCCAGCACATAACAGCAGGGTGCAAGATGCTAGCAGGCAAGGCATACATGGAACGCCATAACCAAGTGGCCGGCATAGTGTACAGGAACATCTGTGCCGAGTATAACCTGGAAGTCCCGAGGTCAAAATGGGAGATGCCCCCAAGGGTGATGGAGAATGACCAAGCTAAGATCCTGTGGGACTTCCAGATACAGACGGACAAAATGGTGGTGGCTAACCAACCGGACATAGTGGTGGTAGACAAACAGGAGAAGACGGCTGTAGTGATCGATGTAGCGGTTCCGAATGACAGCAATATCAGGAAGAAGGAACACGAGAAGCTGGAGAAATACCAAGGGCTCAGAGAAGAGCTTGAGAGGATGTGGAGGGTGAAGGTAACAGTGGTCCCCGTGGTAATCGGAGCACTAGGTGCGGTGACTCCCAAGCTAGGCGAGCGGCTCCAGCAGATCCCGGGAACAACATCGGAGATCTCTGTCCAGAAGAGCGCAGTCCTGGGAACAGCTAAGATACTGCGCAGGACCCTCAAGCTCCCAGGCCTCTGGTAGAGGACCCGATCTTGAAGGATAAACCGCCCGCAGGGGCGAGATGGGTGTTAGTTTTTATACATATATATTTATAATATATATATATATATAGAGAGAGAGAGAGAGAGAGAGAGAGAGAGTTTGATTTCACCGTACCCGACCACCCAGACTCCAAGAACATCAAACTGGATGTTGAGATATGGTGGACCTTCAGTTCCATATCTCAAATTTACCTGCACAGTACAAAACAATCCTTCCACCTTCTTGTGCTGTTGGGACACTTAGACACTTACTTAGGAGATCAAATATCTGATTCAGACCACACAGCAGGATAACCCTGACCCAGAAGGAAGTACTCCTAGTCATGCGTACTTCATCCTCTGCCAGGTTTTCACCGGGCACACACAGCAAAGTTCACGTCACCCTGTAATCAAACAATAACGTTGCTCCAGAGACTCAAGACGTCAGACTTCAGAGATATTGCTCCACACATTATTAAATAAAGATGTGTGGAAATATGCAGTTGCTTGTAGTATCTGTGCTGAAAACAAAACCACTAGTTCACCTCTTGCTGACTTTTTGAGGTCCTTGCGTTCATCACTAGCTTACCAGCTTCATCATGTTATGCCAGAATACTAACCATTGTTCATTATTTCTCAATTCAATTTGATTTGATTTGTACAGCACCAAATCGCAAACAACATTTGCCTTAAGGTGCATTATATTGTAAGGGAGACCCTACAATAATACAAAAGAGAAAACCCTACTACCTTCTATAGAACAGACCATTTCAACTATGGCGTTATTTTTGTGCCACTATTCTGAGCGCATGTAAAAAAAAATTGAGCGCACGTAAAAAACATTTCCAGGTCCAAGTGTCACATTTTGAGGAAAAGTTTATTTTGAGCGAAGAAAAGCTAAATTTGAGTGAACAAAATTCATTGCTGCGTGCAAAAAATGTATTTCAGTGTTTGCTATTAGGGGCAGCACGGTGGCATGGTGGTTAGCACTGTTGCCGCACAGCAAGAAGGTCCTGAGTTCAATTCCACCATCAGGCCGGGGTCTTTCTGTGTGGAGTTTGCATGTTCTCCCCGTGTTTGCGTGAGTCCCCTCCGGGTACTCCGGCTTCCTCCCACCGTCCAAAGACATGGAGTTTGAGGGGATAGGTTAATTGGATAATCCAAATTGTCACCAGGTGTGAATGTGTGAGTGAATGTGAGCGTGAATGGTTGTCTGTCCCTGTGTGTTGGCCCTGCAACAGACTGGCGACCTGTCCAGGGTGTACCCCGCCTCTCACCCTATGACAGCTGGGATAGGCTCCAGCGCCCCCCGCGACCCTGGAAAGGATAAGTGGAAGCGAATGGATGTTTGCTATTATCCATACACAAAAGCAGCCCCTCTTGCTCAGTTTTTGCATTTGCTCGCAATGTGTTGCTTGCGCTCTCAACATTTCTGTCCGTGCGCGCTCAACTCTTTCTGTACACCGTTATATTTGTGCCACAAAACCAGCCAATCACAGATTTGGATGCAAAAAAATCTGATTGGCTGTTTTGGTCTCCAATCAGATCGAAATGATGAAATGCAATATCCCAGAATCCATTTCGTCCAAAACTCAAACGAGGCAGTGGCGGAGGAACACAGAGTGGCGGAGTTTGAAATATTACTCTTTCTGGGTCATGTTGGGAAATCAGTTTTACCCCGGTTCTTTTTTATTCCTCGGGCCTCCAGAGATGGCACCGGACCCAGTAGTCATTTTTACAAAATCTTTATTCATCTTTATTCATCTTCATTTAAGCATGCACTTCTAAAAGGGAAGACGAGGCCGGTGTCCCTCTGTAACAATCTTCACCCCTTTGTTAGTCACAGCCAGCTTTATAGAGGCGACCCCATCATAAATCCCCCATGGTGTGCTGGAAACTCTGTATGTCTGTGTGTGTATGCACGAGCACGTGAGTGCCTGTGTGTGCACGTACCCGCGTGTCTATGTGAGTGCACGTGAGTGAGTGTGCATGTGGATGTGTGAGTGTATCAGTTAAAACACTGTGGGTATGTGTCTCTTCCTAGGGGCCATAAATACCATCTCCCCTCCAATTCAATTCAATTCAATTCAATTTTATTTATATAGCGCCAAATCACAACAAAAGTCGCCTCAAGGCGCTTTATATTGTACAGTAGATAGCACAATAATAAATACAGAGAAAAACCCAACAATCATATGACCACCTATGAGCAAGCACTTTGGCGACAGTGGGAAGGAAAAACTCCCTTTTAACAGGAAGAAACCTCCGGCAGAACCAGGCTCAGGGAGGGGCGGCCATCTGCTGCGACCGGTTGGGGTGAAAGAAGGAAAACAGGATGAAAGACATGCTGTGGAAGAGAGACAGAGATTAATAACAGATATGATTCGATGCAGAGAGGTCTATTAGCACATACTGAGTGAGAAAGGTGACTGGAAGGGAAAAACTCAATGCATCATGGGAATCCCCGGCAGCCTACGTCTATTGCAGCATAACTAAGGGAGGATTCAGGGTCACCTGGTCCAGCCCTAACTATATGCTTTAGCAAAAAGGAAAGTTTTAAGCCTAATCTTGAAAGTAGAGATAGTGTCTGTCTCCCGAATCCAAACTGGAAGCTGGTTCCACAGAAGAGGGGCCTGAAAACTGAAGGCTCTGCCTCCCATTCTACTTTTAAATACTCTAGGAACAACAAGTAGGCCTGCAGTGCAAGACCACAGTTATCAAGTTAAATGTTGAGACCCCCACCTGGACCCCCACCTGGGTATGCCCTGAGGAATTTCCACTTAACATTAACTCCTTTCTGTCTTAGCTTCACAGTTCAAACTGGGGGAGGGTCTCCTAAGCTCTACTCCTAAGTTCATGACACAGTCAGGCCTTTATTTATATCCAGGGCAGTGTCAGTGTCTCTACCATAATTCTACATTCTATCTTAACACATTTCTAAACTCTAAAACAAACTAAACATTCCTACATGTCTAAACTCTAAAATAAGCTAAACATTTCTACAGTCACAAAATAAAGTTTTAAGATATTTTCATGCGAGAATGTTGCTGTGTAAACTTCAAGTGTCTGCTCCATTTATCAAGACATTACATATTTGCAAAAGTGCTCTAACGTTCTCGGAGATGCCTGTTACCCACCAGCTGACCGGGTGGTCACTCCGGTTAAACGTAATATATAAGACTGAACTGACAAAAAATTGCCTGACTACCCCACCAGGTATTATAGGAAAAACCATAAAGCCTTTGAACTGAAACAAACGCTGTTGTGACAGTGATGTACACTCCAGCAAACAGCTGATACTAGAAATTAATATTAAATAAATTCTAACAACACCTCCATGCTGTGTATTTGACCAAGAAGGAGAGTGATGGAGTCCTGGCCTCCACAGTCACCTGACCTATACTGAATTTACAATATAAATAGTCATGAAAATAAAGAAAAATCATTAAATGAGAAGGTCCATCCAAACTGTAAATAAACATCAATTCAATTCAATTTTCAGCAATTAGCAGCATGCTTAGAGTCTAGTGGACTGGTTGAGGACTTTATAGTACATTACTTTTCACATTCAGAGTATTCAAGGCATTTTTAAATTGGGCTCTTAAAGGATGGCTTAATGGGGTTTTTTTAAACTAATGTCTTAATTACAGGGTTTCCATGTTTTCATAAAGTCAAGTATCCGTTAAGTACTTGAGCAACAGGGGTTTTTTTTCTTCATCTCCTGTGTATGAAAACTAGGCAGCAAGCTCGGTCTGCTGCTGAGCTGTGCTAAAGAGCAGGATCAGTTCAGTTCAAGGGCTTTAATGGGCTTTTTAAAATCCAAAATCATAACATACACTGCACCTTCAGTGGCTGTGACTCGTGATAATAAGATACCATAAGATAAAATGGTCGCACAAACATTTCAGTGTCAGAGGCCACTCAAACAATAGCTGTTTGTTTTAAATCCCCAGTGAAATCTCCACTTGTTTAATTATTTGAGTTTGAAGTAACAACAAAGCTGGGGTGAATGTAGTTCAGGAGGTAGAGCAGGTCACCTACGTATCTAGAAGGTTGATGGTTCGATCCTGAGCATGTGACCTTACTCTACTTTGCATTTAATTATTAGTTATCATTATTAGTAGCATTTCTACATCACCCCAGCACACAACTGTAGGCTCCAGGTGATATTTACCAACATAAACATATTTTTAAAGAATATTGAGCTCAGAGCCTAAATGCCAACCCTTAATTGTATTTTGCTACTGTAATAAAAATCAGTCATTTCCAATGGGAATTTTTTGACTGAACTGCCAGCTGATTAAATTTATGTGAGGTGTAAATCATTCCAACACCCTCTTCTCTCCTGTAAAGCTGCTTTTTACTTTAGATACAACACTACCACAATTGAAAGTTGCTGTGAAGAGTCCGCTTAAAAACACATAATGGAGGCTAACGGGAAGTTAACGGGGAATGTCCACCACGTTAAAGTTACAGCACAATGGCATGCCACCTTTTGTTTCCTTTTCCAAATTGACAACTTAATGACTGATTGCTAATTAGAAGTGGATAACATCAACAATGGGCCAGTGGGGTGGGTGGGCAAAGACTCCAGACCGGCCTACTGAACAGCTCTGGAAAATGTGAAGGAGTTCATAGATTTTGAACTTTTAATTTTATTTTCACAAGTTTTATAGCTTTCCTATAAATAAAGAACCCCCTCATTCATACTATACCAAAGTAATTAAGTAATAGACAAACAATTAAATGACAGAAAGTTCCTTTTTTTTCACCATCTACTAAATACATTTATGTTTGTTTGGTTTTAAAATCCGGTTCACAGGGGGGAAAAGGACAATACCAAAACTGTGTCTGTAATTTCACACATTTATCCTGTTGTTTCACCGGAAACAACAGATCAAAGTAGCTTGGCCCACAATGTAAAATGAGTTTGACATCTCAGCTCTAAAGTTTTTCAGTTGCATAAAAAGTCTGTTTTTTTAGATGCAACTTTATTCCATGATTTTTTCTTTCTGTTGGTATATTAACAAGATTGCCAATGGTAGGGTAGGTGAATCCAGATAACAGGTATGTTGAACTTGCTTCGCTGTATGTAGTCAGACTGTTGTTGGTACCAGATCACCATCTGCAAATATGGATGCAGCTGGTGTAGAGATATCCATTTCTCACAAGAAGAACAAACTATGATCTTGAATTTAAAAATATGAGTGATTAGCACTGTTGCCTTAGAGAAAGTCATTTGTATCTAACACAAAGATAACACAACAATGGAGGATGTTGAGGCCTCCATTGTTGAGGCCTCCTTACCTTGTGCTTGGCCAATTGCTTTCTGTCAGACTGAGGGAAGATGTTGGTTAGTGGTTAGTTTTGATTTTTGTGAATGACCCGCTCTCGTGACTCATTGAGTGACAAAACTAACTGGAAAAGCATTAGTATGCAGTCTGTTAACATCACCTTTTCAGATCGACATACATGGCTTTATTGTCACTTCAACCATGTGCAAATGTTCAACCATTTCTGCTTATACTATTTGTATATGTACAGCACTTTGTGAACCCTGGTTTTATGTTAAAGTGCTTTATAAATAAAGCTGGTATGGTATGGTATGTGTGGTGGTACAGTGCACAATCAAGTGAGACAGTGTTTCTCTAAGACCGTGGTGCTACATATAACAGACAAACAACACAGGACCGCATAAAGTGCAATCGGCAAAAACTGCAAAAACAGTACAACACCAGACAGAACAGAACTACACAGACACAAGACAGTACAGACACAACAGATCCTTTCATGATCTGCATACTGAATTCTTTAGCATTGTCTATCAATGCCATTTTGTGAGAGAACTGAATTTAATCAGCCCTTTTTATACTTTTTAACTATTAATTGTTGTTCCTAGATGTCTGTGAAGGTTCTCAGTCATCCAGGTCATCGTAGTCAAAGGAGTTTGCAAAGAAAAGCGTCTGGACTTCTTTAAGTTGCTTGAAGACGTTTCACCTCTCATCCGAGAAGCTTCTTCAGTTCTAAGGTCAAATGGCCGAGCGTCCCAGATTTAAACCCAGTGGGAGTATCCCCCCAAAAAGGGACAAAGGACCCCCTGGTGATCCTCTAATCACATGAGCCAAGGTGTGAAAACGGGTGTGGGACCTAATCAGCCAGGGTTTCGGGTGAGCTCATTGTGAAACCTGGCCCCACCTTGTCATGTGAATTCCTGAGGTCAGATGGCCCAGGATGTGAATGGGCGTTAAGGCGTCTGGGGAGGGAACTCAAAACTGGATTATAGATGGCAGACAGTTGGTGTCGTAAACCACCGCCTCTGTTCAAAGATGGTAGCTCACAGTGGACATAGATGGCCTCTTTCACTCCTCTTTCAAACCATCTGTCCTCTCTGTCCAAAATGTGAACATTGGCATCCTCGAAAGAGTGACCTTTATCCTTAAGATGCAGATGGACTGCTGAGTCTTGTCCTGTGGAGGTGGCTCTTCTATGTTGTGCCATGCGCTTGTGAAGTGGCTGTTTGGTCTCTCCAATGTAGAGGTCTGGGCATTCCTCGCTGCACTATACAGCATACACCACGTTGTTAAGTCTGTGTTTTGGAGTTTTGTCTTTCGGGTGAACCAGTTTCTGTCTGAGTGTGTTGCTGGGTCTGAAGTACACTGGGATGTCATGCTTGGAGAAAACTCTCCTGAGTTTCTCTGATACACCGGCTACATAGGGGATGACAACGTTGTTGCGTCTGTCTTTCTTATCCTCCCTCGCTGGTGTCTGATCTTCTTTTCTGTGACTCTTTGCTGACTTTATGAACGCCCAGTTAGGATAACCGCATGTTTTGAGTGCTTCCTTTATGTGTGTGTGTTCCTTCTTTTTTCCCTCAGTCTTAGAGGGAACATGTTCTGCCCGGTGGTGTAGGGTCCTAATTACTCCAAGTTTGTGTTCCAGAGGGTGATGGGAGTCAAAGAGGAGGTACTGGTCCGTGTGTGTGGGCTTCTGGTAAACTTCGATGTTGAGGTTGCCATTCTCTTCAATGTGCACGGCGCAGTCCAGGAAAGGCAAACAGTTATCCTTCGTGTCTTCCCTGGTGAACTTGATGTTTTTATCCACAGCGTTGATGTGCGCAGTGAAGGATTCCACTTCTTGTGTCTTGATTTTGACCCAGGTGTCATCTACATATCTGTACCAGTGGCTGGGTACTCTTCCTTTGAAGGAAGGCTCTTGGCTCCTTTGACTGTTGTTCCTAGAGTATTTAAAAGTAGAATGGGAGGGAGAGCCTTCAGTTTTCAGGCCCCTCTTCTATGGAACCAGCCCCCCGTTTGGATTCAGAAGACAGACATTATCTCTACTTTTAAGATTAGGCTTAAAGCTTTCCTTTTTGCTAAAGCATATAGTTAGGGCTGGACCAGGTGACCCTAAATCATCCCTTAGTTATGCTGCAATAGGCATTGGCTGCTGGGGGACTCCCATGATGCATTGAGTTTTTCCATTTCAGTCACCTTTCTCACTCAGTATGTGTTAATAGACCTCTCTGCATTAAATAATACTTGTTATTAATCTCTGGCTCTCTTCCACTGCATGTCTTTTATCCTGTTTTCCTTCTCTCACCCCAACCAGTCGCAGCAGATGGCCACCCCTCCCTGAGCCTGGTTCTGCTGGAGGTTTCTTCCTGTTAAAAGGGAGTTTTTCCTTCCCACTGTCGCCAAAGTGCTTGCTCGTAGGGCTCATATGATTCTTGGGTTTTTCTCTGTATGTATTATTGTAGGGTCTACCTTACAATATAAAGCGCCTTGAGGCGACTGTTGTTGTGATTTGGCGCTATATAAATAAAATTGAATTGAATTGAATTATTTCAAATACAGCTTGTTCATAATTAGCTGTGCACTATAAATTACTATGGCAATGTCAGAAGAGAACCACCTGCCTAAAATTTAAAATATGTGGTTAGATACTTGAATTTTTGGTCCTTGTACTAAAAAGCATGGGCTTTTTAGTAACGGTCTCCACAACAGATAAGGAGCCCATAAATAATGCATCTTACAACCAATCAACTAAGTGTAAATTTGACTAATGTGAGATAATGGTAGGAGGTGAGGAGAGTAACACATATTAGTGTGCATCCTACAGTGTAGCTTGAATTGTGTGCATTGAGCTTGCAGAGCTTGCAGGCTCTGCTTCGTGTAGTATTCAAAAACTTTTTGTGCTCAACAATTTTTCAAAGTATTTATTTAAATGTAACTTTATATGTTTACTGACATCTGATCAATGATCTAGGCATTTATAATTGGTATTGAAATGCTTGTTGTTTTCTGGACAAGAAGCAAAATAACAAATATTTGTTAACATCAGACGCAGTTTTTGCCTGTCACATTTACATATGTACTATTCTAATTTTTACTGCTTGATGTGAATAAAGGTGAATAGATGTCCACACATGTTAAAACTATTTTGAGAAAAGTTCTCTTGATGCTGGGTTGTGAAAGCCTACCAACAATCAGAAATTTTGTTGTTCATGAGCAGCCTGAGCTGAGTCCACTTCACTTTTAAAAAGTGATGTGGAAAACACGAAAAGAAGAAGAGAGCTTTGTATTCTCACATCTAAAGCCACTTTAAAGAATCACCAGTTATCTAACAAGCATGTCTTTGGAGTATGGAAGGATTCTAGAAACCAAACCAGAGACCTTTGTTGGAGGTAGTGTGACAAACCTACAACATTTCCAAGCATCTTAGCTCCACTTGCAGCAAACAAAACCCATCACATCAAAAATTACTTTACCAACAAGGTCCACAAACTATAGTACCCTTTGATGTGGTCTCACTTTTCACTCGTATTCCTACAACGAAGAGACAGTGGAGACTGTCAGAAACCGACCACAGCAATACAGCTCCTTACACAGAACCAGCTTTACCTCCAATCAGCTTTGCACACTGTTAGACCTCTGAGTTACAGCCACATATAAAACAAGGGTTTCTACAGACAAAAGCATTGATGTCCCATGGTTTCCTCGGTGTTATTTCAGAAACACACACACACACACACACACACACACACACACACAGCAAACACAGTTTACCAGTGACATTTCCTCCATCAACAACCTCTCGAGGATCATCAAAGGCTTTTGTTGTCTCCGCCTCCCTGCTCTCTCTTCTGGGAGACGATCGGGGAATTTCCCAGCTCTCCTCTGTGCTGTTGGCTGGGGTTAATAGGTGTTCAGCCTTCCTATTATCCAGCGGTGCTTGTGAATTACCAACTGAGTGATGTTTACTACTGATATCATATATATGTTAATGTGTACGCTTAATTGGAGGGGAGGGCCTGTGAGAGGGAGGGCGCAGGGTTGCGATCAAGTGTAAAATTGATTTGTGAGGCTCATATTTGATCGAGGGCAAGGTCTGGAGATGCAGGCAGGGGTCCAGTGCCACAATTCTGTCCTTTTATTGAAAAAATATACTCTGTCACTCTGTTTTTCAGTATTGGTGTGGAATTGATTGGTTTCCACTTTATAATAGCAGATATTTTTTCAAGTAGGTTGGAAGGACTATCTACTTCCACTTTGCTTAATTAAGCAGACTTCCATAAGTTAGAGCAGGAATTCCCGGCACAAATTCTTTTAATTACAGCAAAGCGCCAACAATAGTTATTGGAGAGCTGATAGACATCAGATAATGACAGATTTTTCATACATACACATCCTTCATTTTGGGGAGATTAATCTGTGTAGGATAAAAATAAAAACACTAAATTACAGAACTCACGTCATAATATGCTTCACTAATGCATCGTAAACTAACAGTATAAAGTTGCTTTTTGTTGAAAAAATGTATTTAGTAAGTTTGTGTGATGAAAAAACAGATTATGAATTATGCATTCCATTGTTTATTGTATTATAGTCGATTAAAGGCAATACTGTTTGTTATGTTCTTCTTGGAACATTAATGTAAAAAAAAAAGCTAATTTTGTAACTGGATTTCATGTAATTTATTTTAAAAGCATCTATCATATTTATTCATCTAGTTTTATTTAAAAAATATTCAGAAAGTTAAATACTAAATACAGCAGTTTTAAATGTGATAAAGCATAAAGCCACATAATGTGGTGCAGTAAAAAGGCATCAACAAGTGTTTTTTATGTATTTTAAATTTTCTGTATTAGAAAATAAAGTGAATAACTAAAATGAATTTCCTTTTTGTGAAATATGGTATCATAGTTCTGTAAGGTTAGTTCATTTTTGCTATTACCATAATTTAACCTGATATCTACAACACTGAATTCAGCACAACTTGAATTTGGAGAGCATGATGTGTATAGGTGGTTAAAGAGATTTATGCTGTCTTACAAACAAGTTTCAAAAGGAGCATTACACTTTTTCCATGCATCCTACAACAAATCATTTGTGCTGCCAAAAACCCTGTTAGATCTTATATAACTACCAATAAACATCTTGAAAATATATTCTGATTTTTTGTTAAAAAACATTTAAAAATTTGAATAATATTCACCAGTTCTATAGAATCATCAATGAAAAGGGCCAAAGTTTGCCATATTTTAATTTTTCATAAGTAGACTGCCAGTGTCATAATTCAAGCATGCTCAGACAAATATGTTTCCTTTTGACAATTCGAATTTCACTTCTGCTGCCAGCCGCAGCTCGCTCATTGTAGCTTAAGCTGAAGGTTTTAAACCGCTGTACGTGAGCCGCATGGCTAAACGTCAGCTGGCTTTGAAACAAACAGCCTGCAAATGCTTTAAGTATATTATCAGCCAAGTTCTTTTTAGGGACGTATTGCTAAAGCAGCTTACCATTTAATTAATGTAACTTCAGCGAGATTACACCCGGCCCAGTCTTGTAAGCAGAGGCAGAGTCTTATTGACCTCCTATGCAAGAGCTTAAACACACAAGAATGGAGTTTTTACTCAACTTTGATGGGATAACTAGTATAATCTTTCACAGCAATGGGAGGAATAAAGTGTTTTAAACATAATACTCTTCCCAATTCTGAGTGGGCCCATGTGACACTCAAGTGTCACACTGTGACACAGAAATGTTGTTATTTTGTCAACTTGACTTTTGAGTCTTCTTTATTTTTCTTTACTGCTGACAGAAACAAATGTGTTGACTCTGTGTAACTGTGAAAGCATCCAGATAACCTTGTTTTCAGAACTGATTTATTAATGGATAAATTATAAAAGCATCATATAGATATTGTTAATAATATATAGTTAAGTAACAAGCATTTATTATTATTATTATTATTATTATTATTATTATTATTATAAAGCATTTATGTATTAAGTAGACTATTAAGGAAGTAAATGCTTAGTAACACATTGTACCCTCCTGTTTGAAACACATTAGTAAAAACAACATTAGACAGTCAAAATCCAATTTTGGTTTCTTACATTTTAGAAATGTTGTTCTATTTAGTGTTTATATTCTTTTATATTCTTTTGATTTAAGCTAAATAGAAATTTTAATTTATACTAGAAAATATATGCTTTGGTTAATGCTCACACACTTTTTTCTTTTTTAGTGTTCAGTGTCACCCTTTCAAACATTCTTTAAAATTGGGATAAAGGGGACGGGAGGGATTGGGGGAGATTAGGCTACAGGATCCTCCAGGCATTGTCTGAGAATCTGCAGATAAAAAAGAAAGAAAGAAAGAAAGAAAGAAAGAAAGAAAGAAAGAAAGAAAGAAAGAAAGAAAGAAAGAAAGAAAAAGGCATTGGTTTAGTTTTGATTTGGGGATGGGGGCAGGGACAGAGTGAGGGTGAGATGAGAAGGGGGAGGATGGGGATAGTACATTTGGAGGCAGGTGGTGGTGGTGGTGGTTGGCCGCCTGGTATGTGGGGATTCGGAATAAAAGGAGGTTGGATATCTGGAATTGATATGCTGCTGTTTCCTGTTTAATGGCAGAAAGAGTATTTTCTTGCTTCAGTATGGTTACTCATTGAGCTTCATAATTTTTAAATGATTAGTGGTAATACTAGTTTTACTATTTTAAAGGGCTCTGTCATTATTTGTTTTATTCAACTTTTTTATTCTTTTTTTTAAGCAGAGGGAAATTTGCTTTATTTCAAAGACTTAGATAAGCCTCAATCCTTAGACAGCTGGAAAAAAGAGTAGAAAACTACTCTAGTTCTCTCCACAGGGAACAAAATCCACCTATTGTCACAGTATTACATTTTAGAGTTATAATGATACGTATTTAGTGTTATTGCGAGATGACGTTTAAGGAGCTGGAAGTGTGAGTGGATGCTGTCAGAAGCACAAAGAAAATGAGAAAATGACCAGCTTCTTTAATTAGTTTCGTATGAAAACTGAGAAAATGTGTTTGGATGTGAGAAGCATCCCAGAAAAAGTTAAAGACTATTTTCCAGTGAGTAACTATTTGTCAAAGTGTGAGGGAGCACACACTGACAGCGTGTTGCATTTTGAGAGACAGCATATGGGGTGCAAACGTGATGGACATCAGAGTTTGTCAAAATGTGCTAAAGCTGACGTCAAACACAAAGTTGAGACATTTGACTTTTCCCAGTAAAACAAGAGAGCACAACTTAGGGAGCAATTACAACCAACAACCACAAAAGAAAAGACATCTGAATACAAAGATAAATACCACGTGCTCATCTTATTTGGAAATCTTGCCGTTACACACAGATCAAGTTATTCATATACTTAAATTTGCAAGATTTAGAATCCCAGAGCAGTTACCTAACAGTCAATAGTATAACAGTGACAGGAGGAAAGACTTTTGTAGAGTCTGTGACACCAAGCATGTCAAATCAAATCCACATAACCACCAAGAAAAAGGCATAGCATAGCATATTAATGCTATGCTATGCCTATAATATAGTGCAACTCCTACAACATGGACTGGCATGAGCCCAGCCAAACTGCTCATGGGATGAAAAATTCACACCACTCTCCACTCATTAAAAAAAAAACTGATTCCAAAATGTTCAGATAAAGCTCTAATCAGAGGCAGAAATGCTGAAGCAAAGCAACAACAAGGCTTTTAGTTTAACAGAAGACATGGAGTGTAAGACTTTCCTCTGCTTCAGTCAGGAATCTAGTCATGGTGGAGGTAATTGAGGATACGAAATGGAAATGACTGGTGTGCTTGCATCAGTTGTATTCTCCAAAAGAGGGAGAGATGAGAAGGAACAGACAATATTTGCAGCTGTTGATATCATCAGAAGTAGCTACTGAGACCATGGCAATTGGCAGAACTCTTGTCAGAAAGACAATAGCAGTGATGGATGTAAAACTGGAAAGTCACACTAAAACAAGGTTTGGAGAAATCCTGTAAACCTGCTGTGAGACTATATTGGTTCAGAGGAATCAGAAAACTTAGGAATCTTTAAGTGGAAAGACATGATATCTTTATGTCAATGCTTTTATGTTAGGAGAAACATTATTAGTTAAATTTAAGTTACTAATTTTAAGACAGAAATATTCTGTCTTAATAATATGTGTCTGGTACTTTAAGTGTTAAGATTTAAGGTTACCGTATAATAATAATTATTATTATTATTATTATTATTATTATTATTATTATTATTATTATTATTAATGAATGTTGCTATTTGCAGATTTATATAAGCAACCTTAAGACTCAGAGGGAGATCAGTTTATGGAGAACATGTCAAGGTATCAGATAGATTGATTATTTGATATTTAATTACTGGTGTAATATCAAGATGATTCCAAGGACCATTCAAACTTACATACACACCAAAAGACACATGTATGTAACATAGTTGTGTATGGAGCTAACAGAGTTACATACTGAGTACAAATAAACTTTTTTTTTATTCTACACCTGTCAGCATCTCTGAGTTCATTGATTAGCATTTTACACCAGAGCTTTTAAATGTCTATGAAGGTACATGTGCTTATGTAATGCACAATTAATTAATGACTCATAGTGATGTAAAAAGTGACCCAAAGCAAGATATATGAATTTCATGCAAAAAATTATCAGAGGTTTATTTGATTATTATCATTTGTCCATTATCTATGGTCCATTTACTAACAGTTAATGGACCATAGATGATTGACTTCAATTATTAATGACTGATAATTCATCCATTTAATCCATTAAATCAATTACATAATCAGTGTCCATCCACAGGTCAACAACATTGCAACACTGAAACACTTAGTCAGAGAGAAACATAGGTTTGGCAATCAGAAAAGGAACCAACATGGCATACTGTACCATGACTTTGACGAATGGATGGATGGATGGATGGATGGCATTCTGTAGAACAGTACACAGATTGAAACTGGCATAGGATCATTTTAAATCACTTTCATCTAATAAAGGGATAATAAAAAGTGATAAATTACAAATGTAGAATTCTTTTTAAGAGGAAAGTAAATTTGAGAATCATTGGCATAACAGTGAAATGAGATTCCATGTTTCCTGAAAATAGAGCCTAATGGGAGCATGTAAAGGGAAAAGAGTACTGGGCCCAGGATAGATCCTTGAGGGACCCCACATGTAAGGGGGGTGGATGTGGATGAAGAGCCACCGAACCTGAAAAACTTCTATCAGTTAAATAGGATCTGAACCATTCAAGTGCAGTTCCTTTAATACCCACACAGCTCTCCAGTCTTGAGAAGAGAATCCCATGATCTACTGTATCAAATTCTGCACTTAGATCTAAAAGCACTAAAATGGCAGAGTTACCAGAGTCAGCAATTAATAAAATATCATTAAGAACTTTTAAAAGCACAGTTTCAGTGCTATGTAGCACTTTGAAACCAGACTGAAATGTTTCTGAGATGTCATTAATTTCCAGAAAGGCCTGGAGCTGAAGAAAGACAATTTTTTCAGGATTTTGGACAGGAAGGGGAGTTTAGAGATTGGCCTAAAATTTGATAGAACTGATGCATTGAGATTGTTTTTTTGTAGATGCAGTTGTGCAGTTCAGTGATGATTAATCAGCTCCTGTGTGGAAGTCACTGAGTGAGTTCTTTCTTTCTCAGCAAAATGTATTTTAAAATGTCCTGCAGAAGGTTTTAAAGATGTATAAAAGTCTACTACTCTACTTTACAAATCTTAAAGCGACTTTAGCACCCATCCCATTTTCAAAACACTATGTGGGTTTAATGTGCAAAGATTGTGGATAAGAGAAGTTCACTCGTCAAATATTTGTGCAAAGCAGGTAGATAGGTTTAAAACATAACAACAGTGCTGATGGATCAGCAGGTGGCTATCAACTGCTTGCCGACAGCCTGTCATACTTTCCATATCAGTTAACCTGCAAAGACTGAATCTCTCCCAGTAATCTGCCTCCGTTCACATGCTATAAGTACCCATCACTGCCATTTGTCAGCAGTGTTTGAGGAATTTTGATTATCACAAATGACTGATTTTGATTTCCAGTCGAACCAGTCCTTGAGCTAAATCAGATATTATTTTTTGTTTGGTATGACATGTTGAATATTACTATATAAATACTACCAACTGACTGTCTTTCAGATTCAGAAAAGTCAGCACTCAGAAAGTCACTACTAATTATGTATTTATCTATTTTGTTGTAAAAAATTAATTAATTAAAAAAGAAGAAAAAACAATTAAAAAAACAACAAAGGTAAAAATGATGTTCTTGCATTGCTATTATTTGAATGTCATAGCTGTTGAAGTTCATTTACTTATTCCTCTAGCTTGTTCATTTTATCATTTTCCTTTATTAATAATATCGTTATTTTACAGATGAGGTGATATCTTCCTTCCCTGGTGGAATCTGACGCCTCAAATGGCTCCTTGTGCTAATGGAGTTAGATCAGCCATTAGCAAAGCAGATTGATTCATTACACTAATGTGAGTCTAACCCTGTTGGCCCTGTTGAAATGCGTGCAATATGACACTCCTCAAATTTGTTCTAACACATGCCCTGGGGAGCCAAACAGAGCTGCGCTAATGGGAGAGGTGGAGTCAATTATGCAGGGAAGAGCTGACTGTCAACATATATTAGCGCTGTGTGCTATCAGCTGGCTCAGCCCACTCAAACACAGCAACCTCTCTTCTTCTCTTAAAACTGCTATTCTTAGTCTGGAGAAAGGCAGTTTTACAGTTTCACAGTTGATAAGAAGAACTTTTTTTTAGTCAAAAGTACTACTGAACTGTTAGATTCAGGGCCTTTAGCTTGTAGTTATTGCATACCTTTATGAAGGTCTGCATCCACTTACATCATTTAAATAAGTCATATTTTAAAGTATATATGGCCAGATATAGATTTTGGATATACCGGTTACAAAAACATATAGGCATAAGTGATTTATTTTTCATAAAAAAGTATATAAATAAGAAGTTAACCTCAGTGCATTTTAATTTTGTCTTTGCCTTTCCCTAATGAGCTAGGAGCTTTTTAAATGATTTGTGTTGTTTTGAATAATAAAAGTATATAAAACAAAATTTTTGTACACAAACCTACCCTTGCTGCAAAATCCATACAGCTAGCATTGATGCAGAATATCAAGTAGACTGCTACGTAAAGTCACTGATGCCACCAAAACTGTCATTTTTATGTTATGTTCTTCCTGCAGACAAACTTATGTAGTATTTAAGTGTTAAAAGCATAATCAGTCAGATTCATAATCAACTGTGAAAACAGTAGCCAAAGCTGACCTGCTCCAAACATGGGTTGAGAAGAGGTCCAAGAACCAGTTGAATATTTGTATATAATCCCTGCAGCTGTCAGACTCTATAACAGGGGTCACCAGCCTTTTTTAAAACTGAGAGCTAGATAAAATTGTGAACAGTTTGGTTCATCTTTAGTTATGTGATAATAACAATTCTATCTTGATATGCTATGTCTTATCACAGGTTAATTTTCAAAAAAGGCCTGGGTCATGTAGCAGCCAACAACTCCTCCAGAGTGTCACGACCTGCAGGATCGGCAAGGCGCTGATCAGAACCTCTCCACTCCTAGCCACCCTTCTCTTCTCTTTTTCTTCTCTCTCTCCCTCTCCCCTTCTCTCCCCTGTTTCGCCGGGGCAGAACTCATGGCGGGTTCACGCCCTCGGTCCACGCCTTCCCGAATTGTGCACACCTGGGCCCCATCAGACCAGCTGGTATATTACAAGGAGGAGATCAGCTGTTCAACGCCGGATTGTTGTGAAGGCTCTTGTCAGTACACGTCTAGCTCAAGTTTCCTGTGCCTCTGTCTCAGAGACTTAACGAGTGTTTCTTTGTTCCTAGATTCCCCAGACCCGTCCCCGTGTTTCCTCGTGTGGAGTGTGGAAGGAGTGACTGGTCGCTAGTGGAGAAGAGAGAGGTTGAACTGAGCGCGTGTGTGATTTCCCCGTTTTCCCTGGAGCCCTGGACCCCTGCCCCTCACATCTTGTATATAGCACTAACCCCGCACTGTCTGTACATACACTTGGTGAAGATCTGTAATCAGTCTCTGTTTGAACGCTATTCAGGAGTCCTGCGAGTGGATCCTCTAAGCAACCCGTGACAGTAACAATCCAGCCATACTATGGATCCAGCGGACTCAGCTCAGCAACCCGCCCCCTCTCCAGAAGCCTTGTTGGAGCGACACGAGCAGATGCTGCAACACATTAACCATCAGTTGCTCGCACTCACTCAGGCTCTTGCTCAGCACATACCTCTGCCAGGTCCCGCTATGCCTCCCCCGTCTGCTCCTGCACAGCCGCCAGCCCCGGAACTCTCCACACCACCAACCCCCGCTTCCGCGGAGCCCCCGGAACGAGCTCTACCGTCACTGGAGCCATTCGCTTGTGAGTTCCACAAGTGTGCTGGTTTCCTAACACAGATTACGTTGCAGTTTAGGCAGCTGCGGCGAACTTATGAAAGTGATGGAGCAAAGATAGCCTTTTTCGTTCAGTTACTCCGCGGTCAAGCCTTAAATTGGGCTCAAGCAGTGTTACGAACCAACCCGGAGATTACCTATGCTGATTTTCTCTCAAAGTTTAAAAGTGTGTTTGAAAGGGGCACTGGAGCAGAAGCAGCGGGCCACCGTTTGCTGAACTTAAAACAAGGAAGACGGTGTATGGCGGACTTCTCTGTGGAGATTTGGACACTGGCTGAGGAGACTGGATGGGGGCAGCCTGCGCTGATAAGTACCTTATTAAACAATGTTTGTGATGAACTCAAGGGCGAACTATTAATGAGGGAGCTGCCCAAGACCCTGTCAGAAGTAATCACCTTATGTGTTAAGGTAGATGAACATCTGAGGGCGCGTCACCGCGCCAGCAACTACAGTTCCCAGAGGCCCGTGGGGCGAGCGGAGACAGCTTCCAGCGGAAGCGGAAGTAGCGATCAGGAGGTGGACCGCGGCGACGAGCATGAGCAACCCATGCAGATCGGACGCTCCCAAATTTCCCCGGAGGAAAGAGCACGCAGATGGAGGTCCGGTGAGTGCTTTTACTGCGGCCGCAAGGGCCATCTCGCCAAGGTCTGTCCAGCACGGCCAAAAGATCTCGCCCGCCGGTAGAAAGGAGGATACGGGTGGGCGAGGTCTCCTTTTCACATTCTCCTCCACGCTTCATGCTAGCTGCTAAAGTGACTGTCCACTCTGCCTCTCACTCCCTTCAGGCGCTGATTGACTCCGGGGCGGAGCAGAGCTTCATGGATGCTTCCCTGGCTCTCAAACTCAAGATTTACACACAAGCATTGCCCCACTCATTACAGGTCACCGCTTTAAATGGTTAGCGTCTCCCCGACATAACTCAGGTTACAGAACCCGTGTCCCTAACTCTGTCTGGGAATCACACTGAAATGTTACAGTTTTATGTCTTTCAAGCTCCTCTCACACCCCTAGTGCTAGGATTTCCATGGTTACACCAGCATAACCCCGTACTCGACTGGAAGGAGGAGAGGGTTCTGGGGTGGGGGGAGGAGTGTCACATGACCTGTTTAAAAGCAGCTACTCCCGTAAAAGCATCTAACCCACTACCACAAGAGCCCCCTGACCTTTCAGCCATTCTGTCAGAGTATCATGATCTCAAGCAAGTATTTTGTAAGGACCGAGCCCGCTCTCTTCCTCCTCACCGCCCGTACGACTGCAGTATTGATTTGCTCCCAGGTGCACCTCTTCCCACTAGTCGCTTATACAGTCTCTCTCAGCCTGAACGTGAATGTATGGAGAAGTACATTAATGAATCCTTGGCTGAGGGACTGATTCGCCCCTCTTCATCCCCCGTGGCTGCCGGGTTCTTTTTCGTTACTAAGAAGGATAAAAGCCTTCGGCCATGTATTGATTTCCAGGGCCTCAATAACATTACCATTAAGAATAAATACCCTCTGCCACTCTTATCCTCCGCCTTTGAACTCCTGCAGGGGGCGACCATTTTCACTAAGCTTGATCTGCGAAATGCTTACCACTTAGTCAGGATAAGAGAGGGAGATGAGTGGAAAACAGCCTTCAACACGCACCTGGGCCATTTTGAATACTTGGTCATGCCGTTTGGACTAACTAATGCTCCCGCTGTGTTTCAGGGTCTAGTCAATGATGTTCTCCAAGATTTCATCAATCGTTTTGTGTTTGTGTACCTTGACGACATCCTCATCTTCTCCCACTCTCTCTCTGATCATGTACGCCACGTCAGACAAGTCCTGCAACGTCTCCTGGAGAATCGCCTGTTTGTTAAAGGGGAGAAGTGCGAGTTTCATGTGAGTACTGTGTCATTTTTGGGCTACATCATCGAACAGGGCGATTTAAGAACCGATCCAGCTAAGGTACAAGCAGTCTTGGACTGGCCCACTCCACCTAACCGTAAGCAGCTTCAACGGTTCCTCGGTTTTGCCAACTTTTATCGGAGATTCATTCGTGACTACAGCAAGATTGGTTTGCCACTAACCTGTTTAACTTCCCCTAAGGTGCCTTTCTGCTGGGATGATCAAGCTCAGGAGGCTTTCTCCCGGCTAAAGAAGCGCTTCACATCGGCTCCCATCCTCCGGCAACCGGATCTCAAGCGGCAGTTTACTGTAGAAGTGGACGCCTTGGATGTAGGGGTCGGAGCCGTTCTCTCCCAGCAACTAGAGGGTAAGCTCCACCCTTGTGCGTACTTCTCCCGTCGTCTCTCTCCTGCAGAGCAGAACTACGACATCGGGGACAGGGAGCTGCTGGCAATCAAACTCGCCCTGGAGGAATGGCGCCACTGGCTAGAAGGCACAACAGAACCCTTTGTGGTATGGACTGACCACAAGAACCTCGAATACATCCGGTCGGCGAAACGACTAAATGCCCGACAAGCCAGGTGGGCTCTGTTCTTTACCAGATTCTGCTTCACCATCACCTACAGGCCCGGTTCTCGGGACGTGAAACCCAATGCCCTTTCCCGCCAATTCACCACCTCAGAGGATCCCATAGCGGCCCAGGTCAGTCTCTTGTCAGGTTTTCATCCACAGACCAACGGTCAAGCAGAACGGGCCAACCAAGAACTCAAAGCAGCTCTCCGTTGCTTGACATCCACTAATCAGACCACCTGGAGCGAGCAACTGATGTGGGTGGAGTACGCTCACAATAGCCTTACCTCGTCGGCCACAGGCGTCTCTCTGTTCGAGGCCTCCCTGGGGTACCAACCTCCCCTGTTCCCTGCAATCGAAGGTGAGAACTTTATGCCCTCTGTTCAGCAGCACCTGCGGCGGTGTCAGCGCGCATGGCGGGCCACTAGAGCTGCCCTTCTTCGGACGGCAGACAGAAACAAACAGCTGGCAGATCACCACAGGACCCCGGCTCCGGCCTACTCACCTGGACAGAAGGTTTGGCTCTTGACCCGGTATGTACCTCTCAGAACAGAATCACAAATAATAATAATGGATTGGATTTATATAGCGCTTTTCAAGGCACCCAAAGCGCTTTACAATGCCATTATTCATTCACGCTCACATTGATACACTGGTGGAGGCTACGGCAAGCTCTCCCCCACCTTCATTGGACCGTTCGAAGTAGACTCCGTTGTTAACCCCGTTTCTGTGCGTCTCAAGCTCCCAAGGACCATGCGTATTCACAATGTGTTTCATGTTTCACAACTCAAACCCCACTGTTCCAGTCCTCTGTGCCCTCCTTCCGGACCCCCTCCACCCGCCCGGGTCATCGCTGGCCATCCGGCCTTCTCCGTGACTCGGATTATGGACGTCAGGCGCCGGGGTCATGGCCTGCAGTATCTTGTGGACTGGGAGGGCTATGGCATCGAGGAGCGTTCCTGGATCCCGCGGGCGGCTCTGCTGGACCGGGCCATGGTTCGGCGGTTCCATGAGGCTCACCCTGAGAAGCCTGGGGGTCGCCAGGGGGCTCCCGTCGGGGGAGGTGGGGGTACTGTCACGACCTGCAGGATCGGCAAGGCACTGATCAGAATCTCTCCACTCCTAGCCACCCTTCTCTTCTCTTTTTCCTCTCTCTCTCCCTCTCCCCTTCTCTCCCCTGTTTTGCCGGGGCGGAACTCATGGCGGGTTCACGCCCTCGGTCCATGCCTTCCCGAATTGTGCACACCTGGGCCTCATCAGACCAGCTGGTATATTACAAGGAGGAGATCAGCTGTTCAACGCTGGATTGTTGTGAAGGCTCTTGTCAGTACACGTCTAGCTCAAGTTTCCTGTGCCTCCATCTCAGAGACTTAATGAGTGTTTCTTTGTTCCTAGATTCCCCAGACCCGTCCCCGTGTTTCCTCGTGTGGAGTGTGGAAGGAGTGACTGGTCGCTAGTGGAGAAGAGAGAGGTTGAACTGAGCGCGTGTGTGATTTCCCCGTTTTCCCTGGAGCCCTGGACCCCTGCCTCTCACGTCTTGTATATAGCACTAACCCCACACTGTCTGTACATACACTTGGTGAAGATCTGTAATAAACAGTCTCTGTTTGAACGCTATTCAGGAGTCCTGCGAGTGGATCCTCTAAGCAACCCGTGACACAGAGAGGCTGTCCTGGTGAGGGAGAAGTTCATGGCCCACTTTTCGGCGAAGGGAGCAGCATCTTGGCAGCCAAAAGAATAGCCCATTTGAAGTCCCAGCAACTTCCCCACAACAGCTCTGAGCCACCCACAAACCTCTAAAGAGCATTCCTGCCTTTTTTAAAATTTTCTTAATTAATGGAGCTTGCCTCCAAAATAAACTAACCTCTCTTTATTCTCTTAAATAATTGGTCTTCACTATGTTCATATATATTAGTATATTTTGTCATTAGTATAATATGAAATAAATTCTACATATGTCAAGTTGTGTGCCAATATTTGCTGTGTAGTGGAACTGAGACATTAGTCATTACAAAAATTTATTTCAAATAATATTAAAATTCTCAAACAGAATAACATTAAACATAAATATATAAAATATAACTATTTACAGAGAGACAGGAATAAAAAGGACCCAGCTTAAAGTGGAAGAGCCTCAGGGAGAAGGAGGAGAAAAATAAGAACATTGTTTCTGCCCTGGAGAGCCTGCTGCCTCATCAGAAAACTACTGATTGCTAGGGTCCAGTGTTTCCAAATTTAACACAGCTGTGCTGTTTTCAAAAACTAATTTATAAATTTGAAATTTGACAAATTCTCTCGTCTGAGGCGGCATGCTCTCCAGAGCAGGAACAAGGCTGAGGAGGAAATGCCCAATTGGAGACTGGCGTGGCCTCTTCAGGGACTCCAGGATGGCCGTCCTGGGACCCGTCCCTCGTCCGCCTAGGAGCTGTCCTACTCTGTGTAAAACAGAACAGCACAAAACAACACAAAGAAATGTGAAGGCTACTACTAGTTTTTCATTTTCAACATTGAAAAAACAGGATATAATCAGATTGGTTGTAGATATTTAGTAAAGGTAATCGCAAGGGAATTCAAGCGAGCAAAAAGCTATCAGTGCTTGCTGTACATCTGTTGCTACAATTACATACCTGTGGGTGCAGCAGCAGGAGCTGAGGGACCAGGGACTGGGGAGCCAGGAGAAGCAACAGGGGATGGCTCTGCTGCAGAATCAGTTGGCTCTGTCAAGACAATATTAAATGTTAACAGGTTGAAAACAATAGTCATAGAGAAAGTATATACAGTGGTCCTTCATTTATTGCAGCAGGGGTTCTCAGAATAACTAGCCCCTCGCCACGCACTTTATACACTTTTTGTCATACACACGAGCATTACTCACAGTTCTCACAAGTTGATTCTCAAAGTGCAAACCTTTGTAGATTTTAAAACATAAAAGTATTATTATGCCGTGTTTTGTCTTCGTCTGCGCGCCACTTTTGTGCGCCTTTTTCCCTCCTGGTGCAGGTGTCTATTTCTGAATGAGGGTCACAGTTATGGGTGTTTTTTGTGCTGTTTTTTCTATTGGACGTGATGGTTATCAAAACCAAGCATGATAAACTTGGCAAGCGCAGGAGACACGACACGGAAGAGATTTGACAATCAGGCTGCAGAATGCAATGCGCATTGTTGAAAGTTGTACTGTGTAATAAAAAACTGCGAAAAAGCGAGGCAGTGACAGATGAACAGCGGGACCACTGTATACTGTTTATTAATTAACAATAACATATATTCCTATATGACAACATATAGGAATATGTAGGCGGGCTTGCTAGCTTTAGCGTGGCTTTCCCGCGTCAGTCAAAAAATTCAAAAGAGAAATGAATGAACTTACCAGGTATCCCGATCTCTTCGCATATCTTCCTCCAAGCTAGTCCCTTTTTATTTCTGTCGCGGTACAGAAAGGAACTAGTGTCGTACAGCTCCGGGTGGTTTGCAACCGCGTTTATTAGCCTTTCCTCCATATTGAATGAAGAATGAAGGGCTTTGGCTGGACCTGCCCCTTTGAACTAGGTCAGAGCCACGTCACCAGGCTCCTGATTGGTTGTCGCGGAGCGAATTGACGCTGGAGTTCAGACTTTTCCAACTCGAGCGGTAGACGCGATACGCGCAAATGCACAAAATGCACCACACAAACGCGTATTTTTATTCGTGCGTCAAACGCGTCAGTCGCGCTACTTGGATGCGCGACTGATGCGTTTTCGCGTTTTCGCGACGCAAATCTGCTTCTGAATTTTTGCGGGACCCCCAGTCGTTCGTCATCGCGCTTCTCCATTGACTTTACATGTAAACCTGGCGCTCTGGTCGCGTCTATCGGGTTCGGTGTGAACACACCGTAAGAGTCACTAATATGATTCCATTATTGAGGTTGATACTAGTGTCTGAAAACAAACCTTGGGTTCAGCAAACCACAGATTGTTGTTTGTTTTGCTTTGCTTTTTAATTTTATTCTGTAGGGAAACGGTGTCTGCGGCAAGTGGAGATAAGGCCAGTTCTTGCGGATGTGAGGGTGGGTGGTCTCTATTCACCTGTATAGGGGATTTCAGCTCCCTGCAGGTCACTGCTTTACATTGTGTCTCACAGCAAGCACTGCAGAGTCAACAAACTCATACACAAGAGACCAAGGAACATATGGTCACCCTCTCCTCGTGAACGCTTTCACGCAAACAATGACAGGGATCAAAACATGGTGAAATGAGCTCAAAGTTTGCAATTGAGACTATAATATTTGGCTGTGATGTATTCATAGCAGTAACTGACTATGGGACCGCACTGGTCTTCAAAAAATCCCAATGTGTGTTAAATAATAACTAATAGTAGTATATTTTTTATTATAATTTTATTCTGATGGTTAGTTTTTGATGTTTTTCACAGTAACTGTTTTCAGTAATAAAATATAGAACATTGGCTCTAATTTGGGTATTAAAGTAGATTTTCTGATAGGTAGTTACAGTATGCTTAATTGTAGAATAGTCACTATGCAAACACATTGGATATATTAATAATGTAGTATAATCCTAATGAAATTATATAAAAGCAAATTTTTTACATAGTAGTTTTTAATTTTGTTGTTTCTTTTTTTGTACCACTTATTATACTTCTTGTGGAAGTAAAGTGTATTTTAAGACACTTGGACAATATGACTACTAAATTAATGTAATGTAATGTTTATTAGTTTTTTTTAAATTTACTGATTTCTCATTCTTTGTGTGTTTGCTTACTGAGAGGATTTTCAAATTAAAGAGTTTTTTTTGTAAAACACTATAAAACATCCTGACTCTAAAAGAATCCAGTCTTCATTTATAGTCAATTTCTTTAAATAGGTAGACAAAAAATATCTGGTGGCATATATGTTTAAACCCATCTATTTAAAAATCTATCTTTTATGACAATAGCTTGCATCTTTGTTTACATTTATATCTATAAATTTAACAACTTGTATGAAACACTCCAATCCAATCCATTATGCCTGCTTTAATTTTTGTAATAGTTACAATATTTTTTGGTCGTGAACTTCATGAATTAATTTTGAATCATGAAACGTGTAATTATTTTTGTTATATTACTATTGCAGAGCAGTGTAGTGTCAAAAACTAAACGAAATTATTTTGAAAAAAATGGCACCTGTGACATTTCCTATGAATTAGCAACAAGTGCAGTTTGTTGAAATGATTTTCATAGTTTAAGAAAGTCAAATCCAAAATGTAAATTTTGCAGTTTCCACACTGTGTTAAAATTATTGTAGCAGTTATTAAAAATCTTGTGCAAATTTCAGGAGAATCTGAGAAAATCAAACCACTTCATTTCATCACCCCAGCTCCAAATTTTTAAATTTTTGGCCAAGCAGTTCCTGCCCTGTTTGTTCATTTGTGTGAATGGGGAGGTGTCCGTATTGCAGTACATCTGCTGTTTTAATAGCATACCAAGGTCTGGCTGCTATGCCACGCAGGTGCTGCTCCTTCCCCCCAGAAGGCCAAATTCTTCTATCGCCATGTGCTGCCTGAGCAAACTGTGCTTCTAAGCAGGCCTATCCCATCGCTGACTGCCCACTGCCCTAGCAACATGCATTGTTGCTCTATGCAAATCCACTCACACTGGGACAGAGGGTTGGGGAGGGGGTATCCTCAGCTCAGGAGCCTAGATAGAGAACGGGGGCCGGCCAATAAATGAAAGTTTGCCTTAAATCCTTTGGATAATAGAGGCAAAGGTTGGGACTGAGCTTCGAAGCCGAGATAAACAGAGGGATTACTCCTCGGTTTTGCATCGCTCACTCTCCTCTGGGTGGCCTTTAACCATCAGGAAACCAAAGACGGGGCTGGGGGAGTCGGGGGGGGGCAAGAGAAGAAAAAATGTTTAGCGCACAGACATTCACACACCACATACGGGGAAAGGAGTGAGCCTAATTCCAACAAAGACTAAGAAATTAGCAATTAATTTATTCCAACCTCCCTGCCCTGGCTCGTTTTCTATTTTCAGCCCAATTGTTGGTTAGTTCGGCAACATCTGGTCCAGAACAGTCAGTGCGCCTGATGATGGATGCACCCTCCATTAAAGTAGAATGGCAGAAAAAATCTTCCCTTTTTCATTCATTTCTTGTCCATGGGAGATTAGTTTGGTTCGATGTGAAAAGTAATCATTAAAAATGTTGCTCTTTTTGCAGGCCATGCATATCCACCTCAGGCAGCGCCTTTATTTGCAATTGTAATTTGAAGAATAATTAAAGAAGTTAAATGATTCTGTAAATGTAAAACAACTTGAGTCTTTGTGCTCAAGGGTGCATGAACCTGCGTCTTATGGCTGGTTGCTCTGATAAACTCAGTAATGAAAGAATGTCATTTGTGTCTAATGACAAATTTTGAAGTGTTTTGGATTTGCTCACTCCCCTGTCTTCAACTCATGCTCCCTCTCATGACTGACTTTGATCTGGGCAGGCTCTGGGGAAGACGAACCGCAAAGAAGCCTTTTAAGCAAAAATTGAATGATTAATCAATTAGATAAAAGAAAAATACATAACAAAATAGATGACAATAAAGCATGTGTAAAGCAACAGAATATCAATGATAATAGATGAGAGTGTAACAGCAGCAGCACTGTAAGCAAAGGCACAACATGCAGCCATTAAAGACCAATGCATCAGTCATTTTTATCAACTGGTTACTCAACTGGTCAATTTAAGATTTTATCTGTGAAATATGTTTTTATGTTTTTTTCATTGTTCATTCATTTGCAGATTATCAACACATCTATTTGGTTTGTTTTAAAATTTATGAAATTCATAGAGTATTAACATATTTGAATGCTTCACTTGAATAAAAGAGAGAAATTTGTTGACTCAGCACCAACAAATTAAATCTGGTGGCTTAATATCAGTCACGTCAGTCTGCTTTTGAGCTGCATCACCAGCACTTAATATACGCCTCTCCATACCAAACACTCTCCTGCACACACACACATACACACACACACTGAGAATGAGAAAGCCAGATCTCGTGGAAATGAGCTGTTGACATTATTCAGTGTCATTGTCTATGATAGCAGGACCAACTGCTGGGATTTAGCAGATAAACCCTTTGAGTGAGACCTACATCCATTACAGTTTTCCATAGATCAGTTACTGTTGCCCCATTTAAACAGAAAGATTTTGGTAACATTTACTTGGTTTTTAGGAAATTACTATAAGGAAATATGTTGAAAATCTTCCTAACGAGAAAGTGAGGAATAAAAGAACTCATGACAATGGAGTCAACCTTGAATGAAATAGTGTCTGACACTAAAAACAGATCTTTTGCACTATTGCAGTCATCCCTGGAGAAATTTCTTTAACAGTTTGAACAATAAAATATCAGTTTTAATTTGAAATACTGGCCATTAACACACACATGCACAACTGAGTCAACAAACATGATGTTGTGACTACATTTGCAACATTTTTTGGCCATAGGGCCTAATTAAAAAATAATAATAATAATGATACTCTCTGCTTGAGCCAACCGCTATGCTGGATCAGAAAATGGGCTAAAGAGAAAAACGATTACTGCAAGTTAGCTGCTCTTAATTTTACTTTATTTTATAATGCAAAGCCAGAAAACAGTTCATAAACCTATAATGGACTAGAGATTACCGTTTCATTTTATTTGCTATTTGAATTTCCATATCACTACATCTCTGCAGCCACCTAAGCTTCATAGTCTGACACAATTAAATGTTAGTAGTGTCATTGCAATGCTGACACTATGGAAAACCAAGAGGAAATCAGTGTGTCCCATGTACTTAAAGGGTATGTAATCATACTATTTTGAGTTAATATTCTAGGTTAACACAGCTGACTTTATTTATATGCATAAAGTCTGAGACAGAAAGTCATATATTTAACACTAACCAGGAATAAAATAGGCTTATATTTAAATGTATACAAATCCCAAAATAATCAAAGCTTTGTTCTGACCCACTGGGTTCACTTTGGGTACCTAATGTCTATTTGCTTTAACCAGACTTATTGCTGGAGTCTTCCTCAAAGCTCCCAGTACTTTTCCATTTGGAGATAGGACAATAATATGACTTCACTGTGCTTCATTGTGTAATTTCACTTTTATTTTAATCAATCCATTTTCCCATGATCCTATTTGCAACATCCCACCTAGAAAAGCAGCCGGACATAACAAAAAAAAAATCTTGAAAGAACACAAAGGCACAAAGAGGAGGAGGGTACAGCAGTTGAGACAGCCATCTCGGGCCTAACAGAGAACTTGGTCTTGCCATACAGCCGGGCCACTCCAATTCTGAGCGAATGCTAATGAGACTGCTCTGATCCCTCCAGTGCTTCCCATGTTTTCAACACCTTCAAGGACCACATGGCGCTTGCAGCATAAAGACAACTAAATGAGAAATCTGAATGTTTTTTTGTGACGCTAGGGGCCTCCTTGCTTTTCAACCTGGCCGCCCATTCAGTGTACCTCCCCAAAAAGAAAGGATAAGAAAGAGAGTGCTGCAGGGGGTATGGATAAGTAAACTTTTCAGGGAAAATGCCAAATTTATGAACCTGAAGTAATAATCAATTTATGGCCAAGCAAGGGCAAAGCCTTTGACGCAGGAAGAATCATGAGTTGGAAAGACTGAAAGGGATGGGAGAGAATAGGAAGAGAGATGCTCAAATTTGGAGGCTGTTTCTCACAACCGCTGTAATGAGATCACTAACATCTTGAGCTTGCCTTCACTATAGCCACCAAACAACAGGCTCCTAGATGAAAGGTGAATCCGTCTAGGTTCCTGCTGGCTGGTTCAGAAGCACTTTAATAGCTGAACGCCCTATGAAAGGTTCCTGGGCAGTAGCTCATATTAGCGGCAGAGCACACTGCTTAATGGGATGATGCCTTTTGGCTTTTGTCACGAGATGATTAAGGGCTTCGTTGTCACCGCTGCCTGTTGAGCACAAGGCACTAGAATCCACTTTGACTGGCTTATTGTGTGAGTCTATGTGGTAGAAAGAGGACCTTTTGATGAATACACCTCTCAGGGATCTATCAGGTGAGCTCTGCATTGGAGTCTCACATCTACCCCCCCTTCAAAATATCTTAAGTGCTTTGTTTTCCTCTAAAGACCCTTGAATCTGCCATCATCTTTGGGCAAAGACAACTGCCTGAAAGGGGAGCAGCAAAGAGAAGAAACTTGAAGAAAAAATTAGTGCATATCTGAAATGAGTTTACCTTATATAATTTTATGTGGGTGGGAAGTACAGTTGATGCATTTCTTCAAGTGATTTTAAATGTTTAAGACAGTCATCCAATAAAATTCAGTGTCCTGCTACACTATTCATGATAATTGCAATGGAACAAGTTCAACAGCCAGAAAAAATAACAAATCTAAAGACTAAATTTGTCGTTTAGATACACCAAAGCCAGTAAGTCAGAATTAGTTTATCACAATCATTTGTCAGCTTTAGCAGTGTTCAGGAAACAGCACGGGTGAAAAGACAATAAATTTGAAAGCTTTCAATACAAGGACAAATGTGTGTATCATACACTGCAATTTACCCCAGAAAGAAGGTTATTAAACCAGATTGACATTGAACAGAGAATGCACCATGTTTATGCATGCAGGTTCTTTCAATCAGGAGAGCTTCATACCCAGGATTACTTTGCTGACTTAAGAAGCTAGACTACCTCTGTACCCCCACCATCTGCAACTTCACCCCCTCCACCCTTCTTCAACCTCTCCAACCCCCCCCCTCACAAAAATAGCACAAGGATACTGCCAGCCTTTTCATTCCCTCCTAACAAGGCAGCTCCAAAGCACAGGCCCACTCCAAGTAATTAAATCAATCCCTTTGTATTGCCCAATATTCCCCTTCAGTGAGTCAATGCCCAAGATCTGATTATGGCTCTTCATGCATATTCAGGCTGAAGCTACAACTTGTCTATAGCAGCCTCTTACGTTTTATGTTCATCGTTATGAGCAGTTAACATGAAACAATTTCCTTTTTTTCCCTTTTTCCCCAAACTTTTTTTTCACATACATCACTGAATTCAGTTTGCTCCAGCAACACTGGGAAATGAAGAGCAGTCACTGACTCTGGAGGCTCCGGCATATTTAAGAGAAAGCTGTAAGATAAGGAGAAGTTAGGGTCGGAGCCTAAAAGACAAATTGGATTAGCAAGTATTGGATTAAAGGTAAAACGGAGGGATAACAAACAAGAAAAGCTGCCTGTGATCACAGGGTTTAATATATTTCTTTTCCTCTCGGATCCCTTTCTTCTCTCCCTCCCCCTTTTTCTTTCTTTCTTTCTTTTCGAGCAAAGATCCCAGGCTTAAGACAGACTTATTAAAACTGGGATTAATTTGTAATGCTCCCCTAACCCTCGGGGTCAACGAAAGATTTGTTATCTAAAGCAAACAGGAAAAAATGTACTATAACAACACGACACGCGCTTTAGGGCAGTATCTGTGGGGCTTCTGGGAGATTGTAGCTTTGTGCGAAAGCTGTTATCCCTCAGATATTTATTTAAGTGGTGAAATAAAAGCCTTTTGGGATAATCTGTGTAAATATAATAATTGCTCCAAATCTTTGGAATCATGTATCCTTTTTTTATTTCAAATGTAACATATCAAATTGTGACTAATAAAACATTTTCATAGCCATAATATCATATATGATTATATATTAATAATCTGTAATAGCACAAAAAAAGAGGCTCTTCTTTTGTTCAGCAGACAACGAGACATAGCTGTTCTCATAGGCCATTCTCATTAGCCTTATCTTTTTAATGTAGCACTTGGCCAAATTGTGATCTTGATCTTATTTGCTTATGGAGGCTTTGTCCACTCAGATAAGTACTAAGTTCTTTGGGAAAAAATTCAGCACCTCTGCAGAAAAGAAATAAATATCAGCCCTCGTTTTCTGGCCTTTGGGTTTCTTCCTCAGGGTTTGCAGTTCAAGAGACCAAATCTCTTGGCCCATTGCCCATTCCTGTGTTGTTCCATGAAATATCTAGTCTTCCTCAGTGTTGTGTTGTACAAGACTATTACTGCGCTACAAAATAAGATTTAAATTAAAAATAAATAAATCTTACAGTCTGTAAGTTACAGTCTTGCACAATATATCAAGATTTTGTTATTGTCTTAATAATAAGACAATATTATTAAAACAATAAAAAAAAATATATTTTAATATATTTTTAAAAATTATACAGCAGTGAGACATGACATTGAATGCCATTCACTGTAAATCTGATTCTATAACTTAAAAAGAAGAGTACATTTATTGAGCAATTTCTTAGCACAGAGCAGAAAAATAAAAAAAATTGAGATACTGTTTGCTTTATATATCTGTTCTTTCTCTTAAACTGAACTAGAGTGTATGTGCAGAATTTTATAAAGTGGGTCTGGTAGATGATAGTTTCATAATGTAAATATGGAGCTGCCAGACAAAAGGAAACGAGGAAGACCACAGAGGAAGTTCATGAATGTCGTGATGAAGGACATGGAGAAGGTTGGTGGGACAGAGAAGGATCCTAGGGATAGGGTGAGATGGAGGCAGATAAGCCGCTCTAGTGACCTAAAGTGAGCAGCCAAAAGATGAGGACCAAGTAAATAACTTAGTAATAAAACTGAGGATAAAAAAATCCATCAAAACATGTTAAACATATTTACGTTAGATTTAAATACCTCAGCTCGTCCTAGGATGGCCAGCATCTGGTGGAATCAGCTGCCTGTGGCCTCTGGGTCTCTGGGGTACTTCTGTTTTTTGTTTTGTTTGGTTTTCTGGTTAGTTAGTTATTTTTTTTCTTTGAGGTGCTATTTATTTTTTGAGTGTGTTTTATTAAAGATGCAGCAGTTGAAGACGTAGTGTGCTTATGTGTGCTTTGTTATTTTTTTCACTTCCCCACCTTTCTTTTGTATCTCACTTTCTGTCCCTTTTCTTTTCCTCCTCCTTGTTCTATTTTTTACCACCTGTCAGCTCTGGCTTCATATAACTACACAGAAAATAATTTAAATAATTATATAAAATAGATATATAAAGAAAAAAGAGGGACCTATAGAGAGTCTATAGCACTCCTCTTGGCAAAGCAAATGTGTTTGGTAGAACAAAGCATTCAGACCATGAGTCTGCTTGCTAAAACTACTGGACACAACAGGTTAAAAAAATAAAATAAATTATCACCTATAATTTCTGTAAATCTTACATGAAACTGGTCAGCTGTAGAAAATATGAGATAATTACATAAAACTGAAAGAAAGTCCCAGTCACACACTTGTTTTCCCTACTCGCCCTGTGGACGGTCTTTACCCATCAAGCTTGAGTCCTCTTGGCCAGGTTACTGAGTGGGAGAAGCCACAGAACAGAAAAGAGGTACAAATGTTTGAGACACACATATTTAAAAAAGTCACAAGGAAAATTCTATAAAGTTAAAATTAAAAGAACTTTTTCCCACAAACGTTTGATGAATTCTAGAGTTTTTACCTGACAATAAAAATAAAATTAAACTGAACAGAACTGAACTCAGAATGGTGGCACAGTGGTTAGCACTGTTGCCGCACAGCAAGAAGGTCCTGAGCTCAATTCCAGCATCAGGCTGGGATCTTTCTGTGTGGAGTTTGCATGTTCTCCCTGTGTTTGCGTGGGTTCTTTCCGAGTACTCCGGCTTCCTCCCACCATCCAAAGACATGCACTTAGTGGGGATAGGTTAATTGATTAATCTAAATTGACAGCTGGGATAGGCTCCAGCACCCACCGCAACCCTGAAAAGGATAAGCGGAAGCAGATGGATGGATGGATGGAGAACTGAACTCTGCCAGAAGCTCGGGAGCTCTTCTGGACAGCGATCTTGATGTTATTCCTGGGAGTAGCTGGAACTACTCATGCACGTAATCGAAGCACTTGGGGCAGTGCTTCGATTACCTGGGTGGGGGAGCACTGTTGCCTTCATCCTCCACATCTTCTCAAGATTTCAGCCCTTGGTATTTCTCAAGTTTCTCATGTTCCTTCTTCATGATGTAGCTATCACTTGGTATAGCTACATCTTCCTCTTCTTGTCCATCACTACTGTTCTTTATTATCTCCAGTCTCGATCCATCCCTCAAGACTGTAAGACCAGACTGACCAACCTGCACTACCTGGATTAACTACAAGAAAGCCTATGACTCACAGTGCCTCACACATCGATTCTGGAATGTCTAGAACTGTACAAACCCAATAGGACCCCAAGAGCCTTCATCTGGCATCGTGGTGCCAGGATAACCACCTCCAGCTGAACGTCGGCAAGACCAAGAAGCTGGTGGTGGACTTCACAAGGAGTCGGCACAGGAACTACAAGCCCTTTATCATCAATGGAGCTCCAGTGGAGAGGGTACAGTCCTTCAAGTACCTCAGTGTCCACATCTCCTCAGAACCGACATGGTCTGCCCACATTCAGATACAGTTCAAAAAGGCTATTCAGAGCCTGTACCACCTATGACAACTGAGGAAGTTCAGGGTCTCTCCAGGGATCCTCAGGACTTTCTATACAGGCGCTGTGGAGAGCATCCTAACACAGAACATCACATCCTGGTATGGGAACAGCTGTGTCAAGGACAAAAAAACTCTTCAGAGAGTGATCCATTCAGCAGAACGCTGCTGCAGGACTGCTCCTCCCTCCCTACAGGACATTTACACCAAAAGATGCTGGACCGCTCAGATACTGAAGAACCTGTTCCACCCCAGCAATAAACTGTTCCAACTTCTGCAATCAGGCAGAAGGTTCTGCACCATCCAGGCAAGAACAGAGAGCCTCAAGAGGAGCTTCTACCCTCAGGCCAGCCGTGTGTTCAATCAACCATAACAAACTGAGTCAGGACTCACATATTCCCATATCATGCCTGATCCTTCTGACTTCATTGGGGCGCTTTAACTCGTAAGCTGGAGAGGAAATGGCGTGTCACAAATTTAGAGGATCATCATTTAGCCTGGAGAAATAGTTTGCTGCTTTATAAGAAAGCCCTCCGCAAAGCCAGAACATCTTACTATTCGTCACTGATTGAAGAAAATAAGAACAACCCCAGGTTTCTCTTCAGCACTGTAGCCAGGCTGACAAAAAGTCAGAGCTCTACTGAGCCAACCATCCCTTTAACGTTAACTAGTAATGACTTCATGAACTTCTTCACAAATAAAATTTTTATCATTAGAGAAAAAATTACCAATAATCATCCCACAGATGTAATATTATCTACAGCTACTCTTAGTACCATCGATGTTAAGTTAGACTCTTTTTCTCCAATTGATCTTTCTGAGTTAACTTCAATAATTAATTCCTCCAAACCATCAACGTGTCTTTTAGACCCCATTCCTACAAAACTGCTCAAAGAAGTCCTGCCATTAATTAATTCTTCGATCTTAAATATGATCAACCTATCTCTAATAATCGGCTATGTACCACAGGCCTTCAAGCTGGCTGTAGTTAAACCTTTACTTAAAAAGCCATCTCTAGACCCAGCTGTCTTAGCTAATTATAGGCCAATCTCCAACCTTCCTTTCATATCAAAAATCCTTGAAAGAGTAGTTGTCAAACAGCTAACAGATCATCTGCAGAGGAATGGTTTATTTGAAGAGTTTCAGTCAGGTTTCAGAGCTCATCACAGCACAGAAACAGCTTTAGTGAAGGTTACAAATGATCTTCTTATGGCCTCTGACAGTGGACTCATCTCTGTGCTTGTCCTGCTAGACCTCAGTGCTGCGTTCGATACTGTTGACCATAATATCCTATTAGAGCGATTAGAACATGCTGTAGGTATTACAGGTACTGCACTGCAGTGGTTTGTATCATATCTATCTAATAGACTCCAGTTTGTACATGTAAATGGAGAGTCCTCTTCAGACACTAAGGTCAATTATGGTGTTCCACAGGGTTCAGTGCTAGGACCAATTCTATTTACATTATACATGCTTCCCCTAGGCAACATCGTTAGAAGACATAGCATAAATTTTCACTGCTATGCAGATGACACGCAGCTCTATCTATCCATGAAGCCAGGTAACACACACCAATTAGTTAAACTGCAGGAATGTCTTAAAGACATAAAGACCTGGATGGCCGCTAACTTTCTGCTTCTTAATTCAGATAAAACTGAGGTTATTGTACTCGGCCCTGAAAATCTTAGAAATATGGTATCTAAGCAGATTCTTACTCTGGATGGCATTACCTTGGCCTCCAGTAACACTGTGAGAAACCTTGGAGTCATTTTTGACCAGGACATGTCCTTCAATGCACATATTAAACAAATATGTAAGACTGCTTTCTTCCATTTGCGCAACATCTCTAAAATTAGAAATATCCTGTCTCAGAGTGATGCTGAAAAACTAGTTCATGCATTTATTACTTCCAGGCTGGACTACTGTAATTCACTATTATCAGGAAGTCCTAAAAACTCGCTGAGAAGCCTTCAGCTAATCCAAAATGCTGCAGCAAGAGTACTGACAGGGACTAGAAAGAGAGAGCATATTTCTCCTGTTTTGGCTTCCCTTCATTGGCTTCCTGTTAAATCCAGAATTGATTTCAAAATCCTGCTCCTCACATACAAGGTCTTAAATAATCAGGCCCCATCTTATCTTAATGACCTTGTAGTACCATATCACCCTATTAGAGCACTTCGCTCTTGCACTGCAGGCCTACTTGTTGTTCCTAGAGTATTTAAAAGTAGAATGGGAGGCAGAGCCTTCAGTTTTCAGGCCCCTCTTCTGTGGAACCAACTTCCAGTTTGGATTCGGGAGACAGACACTATCTCTACTTTCAAGATTAGGCTTAAAACTTTCCTTTTTGCTAAAGCATATAGTTAGGGCTGGACCAGGTGACCCTGAATCCTCCCTTAGTTATGCTGCAATAGACGTAGGCTGCCGGGGATTCCCATGATGCATTGAGTTTTTCCCTTCCAGTCACCTTTCTCACTCACTATGTGCTAATAGACCTCTCTGCATCGAATCATATCTGTTATTAATCTCTGTCTCTCTTCCACAGCATGTCTTTCATCCTGTTTTCCTTCTTTCACCCCAACCGGTCGCAGCAGATGGCCGCCCCTCCCTGAGCCTGGTTCTGCCGGAGGTTTCTTCCTGTTAAAAGGGAGTTTTTCCTTCCCACTGTCGCCAAAGTGCTTGCTCATAGGGGGTCATATGATTGTTGGGTTTTTCTCTGTATTTATTATTGTGCTATCTACTGTACAATATAAAGCGCCTTGAGGCGACTTTTGTTGTGATTTGGCGCTATATAAATAAAATTGAATTGAATTGAATTGAATTGAATTTAAGTCACTTTAACACCCCACTCACACAATCTACATTCCCAAATTTTTGAACTGTGAATTTCCAGGTTGTTTTATTCTATTTAACTTAATGTATATAATCCACTCACTTATTGCACATAATGTCCTCTTTGTATATATCTACTTACTTACTGTATAAAACAGGGTTTTTTTCTCTATTTTGCACAGTTGAGGAGCGTATCAGGTCACATTTCACTGCATGTTATACTTGTATAACTATGTACGTGACAAATTGAAGGATCTTGAATCTTGAATAAGAAATTCAGTGGAAATAGAAAACAACACTAGAGACCAGTGTTGGGTAAGGTACTTTAAATTAGTAACTTAGTTACATTACTAGTTACTTCCATCAAAAGTAACTCAGTTACTTCAAGTTATTCGTTACTTTCAAAGTAACTAGTTACTAGGGAAAGTAACTTTGGTTTTACTCAGACTTCTCTTGTTAATGTGTTGCTTCCGTAACTGGATACCCAGCAAGAGTGCCAGTCTTCTAGCTTGCTTACTTGCCACAAGTGCACTGTGCCACCTACCAACAGAAAGGAAAAAATAATGTGCATATTTCCACGAGAGAAATCCCACGCCTGGACCGTCGTTGACTGCCGCTATGATTCTAGCCTACGTCACAGCGTCATGTGCGCTTTTTACATCCAACACAAAAACTGCAGTCGTGGTGCTTTGATTGTACTCAGAACTCAGAAATTCTGCCTTCTGAATAGGAAGATGTAGGTAACACCAGACTGCAGATGAGCTGCATACAGAGCTGGACTGGGACAAAAAATCAGCCCGGTCATTTTGACTAGAGACCCAAAGAGGGACAAAGGACCCCCTGGTGATCCTCTAATCACATGAGCCAAGGTGTGATCATGTGATTAGAGGATCACCAGGGGGTCCTTTGTCCCTTTTTGGGGGGATACTCCCACTGGGTTTAAATCTGGGACTCTCGGCCATTTGACCTTAGAACTGAAGAAGCTTCTCGGATGAGAGGTGAAACGTCTTCAAGCAACTTAAAGAAGTCCAGACGCTTTTCTTTGCAAACTCCTTTGACTACGATGACCTGGATGACTGAGAACCTTCACAGACACATCTCCTGGTTTCATCTTCATGTTTCCCACTCACCACATATCCAAACCGACAGCATGACCAGCAGCTTTACAGCTGATACTAGAAATTAATATTAAATAAATTCTAACAACAGCTGATCAAGCTTAAACGTGCTGCTGTTGTTTAGCGCAACAACCGCTGGTTTCTTCTTTCTGGCGCAAAGTGGGCGATAAACAAACAAGGGAGAAAAGCCGATCAGCTGATCATTGATCAGTTTCACGATTGAAGTAGAAACAGGAGAGGGAGGGAAGAGAATGAGCGAAGAAGAGGCAGCTGTGCAGCAAAGACGCAGAATAACTCCAGCTTTGTGTCTTTTTCATTCTAGCTGAAGTCCGGGACAAACTGCGTTCCTTTTCGCCTCAGTACGAAACGCGTAATATTTTCTCTGAATACGAGACAGATCTGTTTTTTACGGGACGGTTGGCAACTCTAATAATTAACCTTATGAACAAAATAAAGTTCAACATCAGTAACATAGCACCCACCCAGCTGTATAGAAACCCCGTCATGCTAGCTAGCACGCAGTAAGAAAAAGTCAGCATAACGAAAATAAACTCCACCTAAACTTGGTTTATATCTGACCCAGATAGACTGCAGGCCGTAACTTCTTACCTGAAGTTCAGTTCACCTGACACTCGGACGGGTGGCCGCTTCGGGTCTCTCCTCTTGCCTCCCCTTTCTCTCATCCACCTGCTGGCCTCCACCACTTGCTAATGTTACTGAATCTGTGGAAGCTCCGCGATAGCCACCACACGAAGTAACGAATAACGAGCCTATCTAAATCCCAGTAACGAGTAACGCGTTCCTGGTTTTGGCATAATAACTAGTTACCGTGCTCGTTACCACAATAATAACGTAGTTACTGTAACGCGTTACTTAATAACGCATTAGTCCCAACACTGCTAGAGACCAACATCAAACCAACAGCACAAGTCACCATCAAGTACAGGATTGAAATGAGAACCATGAAGAGGCCACTAGGAAAACTGCAACCATCAAATCCCTGTGGAGACTAAGTCCTGAGGAGTCAGCTGAATGGGAAGAACAAGATCTGGGAATTCAACACCTATGCCCTGCCTGTCATCAGATACCCTGCTGGGATAATAAGTTGGCTAAAGGAGGAGACAGAAGCCACTGGCATCAAGACAAGAAAGCTCCTTACCATACATGTAGGGCCGTCACACTACATCCAGCAGTCTGAGACTGTACACTAAACAGAAGAAGGGTGGCCGGGAGGACTAGTGAGTGTCAGAACCAATATCCAGGATGAGTTAGTGAAGATGCTCTCTCATTGCGATCATCAAAATGCTAACAACTGATAGTGTGCTTAGCGAATATCTTTCCCTATGTGTTCACCTCTGAAAGTGTAAAATATAGTTCACAGTGCTAAACATCTGTTTTATTCATTGCAACTTTAAAAGCCAAATCCAGACCTGTTAATATTGTGACTGTAGGTGGTCTTGTTGAGGATGACACTCTTGAAAAATTATTGGACTTTTCAATAATTTTTTCTCTCTTTTAGAGAGTATCCTCCTTTTAAACTTGTTGAAATCATCAGAAAAAGTGAAGACTTAGTCATCTTTTGACAGAGTCAAACTGCCTCATTTCATTCCTGCTACTGAAAGAATGATCAGTGTCTTTCGCATAATTTTTCTTTTTTAGTTATCCTGCACAAATTGCCCTTTGTTGCAGTTTGTGTATCAGGTATTTGCACTGGATTAATGTGACTTAGTGGTGGCAAGTGTTCAAATCAATGTTTATTAACAGTTTCTTTAAGTGTTTAAAGATTAAGTCATTAACATATTGATGAAGTTTTCAAAGTTGCCCAGGGTGAAAAAAAAGTGTTGGAGACCTGGAGAGGGCTTGACAATTGATTGACCTGACACTAGCCACAGAAAAACAAGAGGGTGGAAACAAAGAAAATCTTTCTTCAGAGGAAAGCATCAGGCAATGTTTCTTCTCTTTTATAAAATACAACATATTGCCAAAGAAAATTTCACTTTACAATGCACATTATTCTCTCTGGCAAGATCTGGTGATCCGTTCATATTTACTGAGTAATGTCATGTAAAAAACAGCCTTTTTAAAAGAAATTGTTTTAGCTGTTCTCCTTGGGATGTGACACACTCAGCTTAGATTGATTTTCTCATTCAGCAGTGACCTGCCGCAAACCTTTGGCTCAGAATGGTAATTCCCTCTCTTACCTGATAAGGTACCTGATCCATAATAAATCAATTGTAATTAGTTTTATGTTTGCAGGGAATGAAGGAGGGGCTGCACTTTGCTAAGGGGACCCTCTGCTTTTTCGCCCCACCCTACCCACCATCCTCATTTGTTTCTAGCCACCATCATCTGCACACCTGATATCACTTAATCTCCTGATTATTAAGTGGGGATTATTGATGCAGGAGAAGTGGCTGTATTTGCCGTAGTCTCTTCTGTCGAGGACATGATGCTTTTGTTTGCTCTTCACTGTTTGTTTTAAGGGTTTTATGTGTTTGTGTGTATGCATGCAAGTTTGTTTGTTTGTTTTGTTTTGTTTTGTTTTGTTTTTGTTAGTCCAATAAAAGTTTACTGTCTAACCTTTAATCACATTTTTTTGGCAGGACATTTATGATTCAACATCCAGTCAGTCAGCATATTGTCTCAACTAGTCTAAAACTAGTCTAACTCCTGCAGCAGCCAGTTTGTCACATGACTTGCTTGTGTCAAGGTCTGAACATTATCCAGTACTTTCTCATTTGAAAATGGTAGGCAGTCGACCAAATGACTGTGAGGCATACAAAGGGGAGTTCATTATTTTATATGTATTGTTTTACATCTGTATTTAGTACAAGCTAAATACAGAATCCTGAATCCCCTTTAGTTATGCTGCAATAGGTGTAGGTTGCTGGGGGATTACCATGATGCACTGAATATTTCTTCTTCAGTCACCTTTTTCACTTACTATAGGGGTGTCCAAATTCATAGGCTGCATCCTCCTGAGGACCTGGCCTTCGCGGTATACGTGGGCCAGGTCCTCCGAAGGCTGGGTATGCCGGAAGTGAGCGGCTGTGAAATTGGACGGTCTAGCCTTCAGTTTTGCGTCACCAGCTGTCTCGGTAGAGTTTAATAAATTCAGCCATTTGCTCCTTGCTATCTAAAATATAACAGGACACTGGCGTAAATTCTCGATCATCTCAGACTTCTGTTTAATCAGTTTTCCGTTTGACATTTGTTCAGCTGTAATCTCAGTCAAACCGATTTACTCACGAACAAATAAAACACTGAAAAAAGCCAAACAATAACATTTTTAAGTTATCTAAGTGACTTATATCATGTTTAACCTAAGAAGCGAAAGACCGCAGGAGGTTTGAAAACGATACGCAAGGAGTTCGCTGTTATCGCCCCAGTTAGCCGGGTGGGTTAGGTGGGTAACAGACATCTCCAAAAATGTCGGAGTAGTTTTGCAAATATGAGATGTCTTGATAAACCAAGCAGATATTTGAAGATACTGACACAGTTACATTCTCGCCTGAAAATATCTTAAAAGTTTATTTTGTGACCCAGAAAAAGTAATAAGAATAATATTAAAACCAAGTAGCTTCCACCATTGTTGGAAACTGAAATTGGCTGGGCCGCGCTATGAATCCTGGCATATGGTGGGCCACGAAGGATTACACCCGGCCCATTCTTCAAATCTGAGGAAAAGGAGGACGGATTTGTCGGCTGCATTTGTAGGAGTCTATGAATTTGGACAGCCTTTGTCGCGTCGCTGTGACGTAATCCGCCTACAAGTGCGGCCTCAGGAGGATGCAGCCTATGAATTTGGACACTCCCTATGTGTTAATAGAGCTCTCTGCATTGAATCATACTTGCTCTCTTCCACAGCATGTCTTTTATCCTGTGTTCCTTCTCTCACCCCAACCGGTCGCGGCAGATGGCTGTCCCTACCTGAGCCTGGTTGTGCCGGTGGTTTCTTCCTGTTAAAATTTAGTTTTTCCTTCCCACTGTCCCAAATGATTGTTGGGTTTTTTCACTGTATGTATTATTGAAGGGTCTACCTTACAATATAAAGCACAAAAATGAATTAATCCAAAGATTGTTCCTCTGGGAAATATGAACCTGTTACAGAGAATTCACAAATGATAAACACTAGAAGAGAGAGTGGAGTATCATCTTGTAAATCTTTGATTCAGCGAAGTGGAAATGGAAGTGGAAAAAAGTGTTTCAGTTTATTGTTTTCTTGGGGGTTTTTTCTTCGATTAAAGATTATATAACAAGTGATCAGTCCCAGGGCATTTACCCAGGCCCAAAAAATTTTTAATTTGGTCACTTTTAGTGCACTTCAATGTAACACTGAATGACTAAAACTGTTTGTAAAAACCATACTGAACTTTAAGGAGATGTTAATTCACTTTCTCCTGTTGTTGTCATCATTTAAAATTGTTTTAAATATGAATACTATTCATGTGAGTAACATGATCACTCAATTCAATTAGTATACAGTAGAGCAGGGCGATATGGCCAAAAATATTTATCACAATATATATTTGAAAATTTGCAATAACGATATAACTGACGATATAATTGATGCGAGACAAAATACAACTCCACAACTTTACTAGTGCAAAAAAACACCATCCATTTATTTTCACTTAAACAAGAAGCTGGTTTTTATGTGCATTAAAGCTATATAAAAATTTAACAGTGCAAATGCAAAATCCTTGCTGAAAGTTTAACCAAAAGGCATTTCCAGTAGAAATGGGCTGACATATCCTGAGCATAACCATGTATAATATCCACTGAAGTTAAAAAGAGGTGCTTTGCAACATTAAACTGCAGTGGGCCAAATAAAAAAGCCAAATATGTATTTTTCGGACCATAAGGTGCACGGGATTATAAGGCACATTAAGCGAAACAAAGCAGTCAAATAAATCAAACTTTATTAAACTCATTCTTCTTGCTTCCTCCACTTCTGTACCATTGATTCATTAATGCTGTATTCTATCACAGCTGCTCTATTCCCATGTTGTTGCAGTATATTAATGACTAACCTCGTATTGTGGATGGATTATCTCAATTGTTCTCCTGACTGAAGTTTGGTCCGTTTACAGCATCCTGCCATGCAATTGCATTTGTCTCTAACTATCAGGAACCTTAACGTTAACTTTTATGAATGGAAAAGTGTTAGTGTTCATCCTCCAGCTTCACTGTTTATGTTATGCTAACATAGCTGTGTCGCTAGCGATCACGTAGCACATCATTATATACCAGCTAGCCCAACTTCAGTAACCCTACAAACATCACTGCTGTTTAGTTTCCTGTCTTCATTTATGTTGGAAGTGATAGCAGAGCTGTACGTTTGAATTTTTTCAGAAATCTCTCAGTCAGAACATGCTATATCATGCTTAGGTAACTAGCGAAACTAGCGAGCTAACTTCCGCTAGCTTCCTGCTAACTTCTAACTCCGTTAAATGTAATAAATTCTGTTTTCATGGATGCCTGGAAGTTAAACTTCATAGTTACACCTGGTAAAGCAGCAATGCTGATCGTTTTATTAAAGATTAAAGAATTTAGACAGTTTTTAACTCTCAGTGATGCTGCAGTGCTCGTTTGACTTTGGGACCTGAAGGATACGGAGTTTAGGACCCAGATTACTCCCAGATTTAAGAGCATCTTATTCCGACAAATAGGGCAATAACGACGGCCGCTTGCATGTTCTGCAAAAAAATGTGCTTTGTTGTGTATCTGACGGACAAACACCAAACCAGTTCCACATCACTGAAGTTGCACCATTTTTACAAACCAATTCTGGTTCTGTCAGGGTTCTGGGTCTGAGCAACCCAGGATCCCTGAGCAGTTTATGGACTTGTTATATTATATGTATTATTGGTGTTTTGCTGCCCCCTCTTCTCCGTCCTTGTAGATATGAGTATATGTGTGTATGGGTGTAGGTGTATCTGAACCCTTGTTTACAGGCGCCTTCAGGCCTGGTGGGTGTGGCCCTGCTAGGGGAATGGCCACACCCGAAGCCACGCACCTGCTGCTGATCAGGCCTCGTCGGGGGAGCTACTTAAGAGAGTCTTGGAGCTCCCATCGGCGCGGGATCATTGCGTGAGACTCCACGTTAGTCACCCAGTTTAGGTTTAGTAAGTTCACGCCTGCTATTGTTAAGTGTGCTGACAGCTGCCGCTATTGTTCCCTGCAGGAGGAGCGTGGGAAGCCTGAAGAGCGGCGAGCACCGGGAGTGCGACACACGGGAGCAGAGAGCACAAGGAGGACATGACACGGGAGTCTGGAGAAAACACGGGGATTTATTATTGTTTGTACCACACACTGTAAATAAACGCACTGTTCGCACACAGAGCACCGCGCCTGGGTCCTCCTTCCCTACATCCCCACGGTCTGCCATGTCAATCCGTGACAGGTTCATCCGTTTCACTCAACAATCGGCCATGTGCGTATGAAAACAAAGGCACTGCGCATGCGCGTTTTACCCATATTCTATCGCGATATTTCATTTTCTTATCGTTGCCTAACATTGTACCGGTATTACCGTGAACGGTATAATATGGCCCAGCCCTAGTATACAGAAACATCTGTTGCTGAGTATGTATGAGTAATGGAGTATGAGTTTGAGTAATTTAGCTGTTCCATTTCCATTATCGATGTCACTAACACTTAATCTATTCCCTTATCGATAGGGATGGAATCAAAAACCGGTTTTAGTACTACTCGTTAAGTTACTTTCATGTTACTCTGTAAAATGATCTGAAACTCACTGTCTCATAATTACCAATTAACAATATAAACCTACAGGCTACAGTCCCACCCACCAACACAAATCCCTATCCTAATGAGGATGCATATAGCAGTATTTAGGTATGAACAAAAAGCCAACAATACAAAGCAAAGATGAAAACCAAACTTTAACGTAATGGTCATGTTGATTCTACTATAGAAACATGAACAGGTGGAAACGGAAGCTGTAGCCTGACCGCTCATCCCTTTTTTACCTGTTGAAGTTTAGCAGTGGCTGACTTCACCACAAATGACAGCTCACTTTATGACAATGCTGGGCTGGGGTCAGCATTCACTCAGCTTTCAGACCACTCTGGGTTCTTGGCTAGCTTAGCATTAGCATGCTGTCTGCGCATGTGCTTTCAACGAGCCAAAGTTGTGTTATCAGCATAACTGTTTCTGTCCTGGAGCAGCCTCCATTTTACCATCATGCTCTCATCCTTTTCTGGGGTGAAAAATCAGAGTAATATCCTCCTCTTCACATGCTGAGGTTAATTATGGAGTTCCACAAGGTTCAGTCCTAGGTAGGGCTGGGTATCGAAACCCGGTTCTTGTTGAGAACCGGTTCCCACTGTTTCAATTCCTTGGAATTGTTTGCCATTTTTGCAAACGATTCCCTTATCGATTCCAGTCGCCCCGAATGACGTTACCATGTTGCGGAGCGTCATTTACCTGGCAGGGCGTCTAAGCGGCTCAAACGCTCAAAAGTTTGGTTATACTTTACGAGAACAGATGACAACGGGGCAACTTGCAACACTTGCAAAGTAGATATTTAATTTAAAGGAGGAAACACTACGAATATGCAAAAGCATTTGCTCACAAAACACGCGATAACCTTAAATGAATGTCGTGTTTTTAATTCCGCTCCGGACTCGTGAATCTCAACCCAGCAGCAGCGGTAACGTTTGCACGTCCTCTCCCGTTAATGCGGCAGGTAAATAGTCAACTAACAGTGCATATTATGTTAGCGCGATCTGCCTTATTACAAAACCTACCATTACTGTGCGATGCATTTCGGTGACCACGATGAGAGAAACAGACAGAGTTTGGCTGGCAGTTCTCGCTGCAGTCTACCGGTAGCGTCTCCTTTCAGGCCAGGATAGATGAATGTCACCGAGCAGTGACTAAGTTTGTGGTCAAAGGCTTGCACCCATTTGCCACACCAGATGCCCCCGATTTTCGGTAAGTGAATGTGTTTAATTGTAGACAGTGACATTACTGGATATTCTTGTGTAATTGCTACAGAATAATTTATGTTATGTTAAGAATATTTATTTTATTATTTTACATTTACAATTTTTTTTCCTGGGGACCCTGTGACACCCCATTGAAGAGCCGTAGGCTGTGGATCTCTTAAGATCTCACTGTTGGGTTTGCAAGGCCATGTTACTCCTAAATTTCTATCTTGTTCAAAAAGAAGATATAAAACAAAGTTCTAAGCTAATCGATCTTAGTGTTCTCCTTTTTTAAAAATAAGAATCGATAAGAGAATCGATAAGAGAATCGATAAAGAATCGAATCGTTAAACAGAATCGAAAATGGAATCGGAATCATGAAAATCCGATCAATACCCATCCCTAGTGCTAGGACCAGTTCTTTTCACATGATACATGCTTCCCTTGGGCCAGGGGTGGGCAATCTCAGTCCACGAGGGCCGGTGTCCCTGCAGGTTTTAGATCTCACCTTGGGTCAACACACCTGAATCACATGATTAGTTCGTTACCAGGCCTCTGGAGAACTTCAGGACGTGTTGAGGAGCTAATTTAGCCATTTAAATCAGCTGTGTTGGTTCGAGGACACATCTAAAACCTGCAGGGACACCGGCCCTCGTGGACTGAGATTGCCCACCCCTGCCTTAGGCAGTATCATCAGAAGACATAGCATATATTTTCACTGCTATGCAGATGACACTTACCTCTATCTATCCATGAATCCAGGTAGCACACACCAATTCAACTGCAGGAATGTCTTAAAGACATAAAGACCTGGATGGCCGCTAACTTTCTGCTTCTTAATTCAGACAAAACTAATGTTATTGTCTACTGCCCTGAAAATCTTTGAAATATGGTATCTAACCAGATTCTTACTCTGGATGCCATTACCTTGACCTTCAATAACACTGTGAGGAACCTTGGAGTCATTTTTGACCAGGAGATTTCCTTCAGTGCACATATTAAACAAATATGTAGGACTGCCTTTTTCCATTGACGCAACATCTCTAAAATTAGAAATATCCTGTCTCAGAGTGACGCTGAAAAACTAGTTCATGCATTTATTACTACTAGGCTGGACTACTGTAATTCATTATTATGAGGATGTCCTAAAAACTCCCTGAAAAGTAGGGATGGGTACCGGTGTCCGGTGCCATGATGGCACCGGTTCTGACATAAACGGTAGTAACCAGACCGAAAAGCAGCACAGATTTCGGTGCTTTATTTCGGTGCTTTTTTTTCCCTGAGCCAATTCTAGCCAATCATTTTACGTTTCCGAGGATAGTAGGCGGGGCCAGGTACTTACGTTCTTTTAGAGCAGAGCTACAGATTAAAAATGCCCAAGGCGAAGCAATCAAAAGTCTGGCTGTACTTCACAGCAAAAGATGCAAACTCAGCATCCTGCAACAAGTGCTTTAAGCTGATACTGTGATACTGTCAAAGGAGATAACACCTCAAATCCAATGAAACACCTGGCGACATATAGCGTTTTTTTTTTAAAGACGAGAAATGCGCCGTGTTTGATAGCTTGCTGCGAGACCTCACACCGTGCACATCTACTGCGGGTGTGGTGCCTGTTATCGGACCCGGAGTTAGCAACATCCCCCAAAAACCCGAAGAGGAGAGTCCTGGCCCCTAGCCCTGTCAGCGTAGCAGAAATGATGACGGATGATGATGGCAGCAGCAGCCATTCTTCTCTGCGTGAGTAGATTCATGTTGTTCGTGTGTAATTAACGTTGAGTACGCTAACCACATTATTACATTAATGCATGTAAGGTGAACTAGCAAACACCGTCGTAGTTACATGCGGCTGTCTTCTTGTTTGATGGCAGATACTCCCTTCACCCTGGCCAAAAAGGCTAAAATGACCAAAGAAAAAGTGGAAAACAGTTAAACATGAGAGGTTTTTGGACAAAGTTTGTGTTTTTTCCATTGTTTAAACACTGCTTCCAGCCAAGAGTGATACCATATATGCCCTATAGGTGCAGAAAAGGCTAACATTGTTATCTTTTTACAAAAAAAACAGCTGAACATGAGAGGTTTTTGGACCAATTTTGTGTTCTCCATTCTTTAAGCACCGGTTTGAGCACTGTTTAAGCACCGGCACCGTTTCAAAAGTACCGGTTTGGCACCGGTATCGGATAAAACCTAAACGATACCCATCCCTACTGAAAAGTCTTCAGTTAATTTCTCCTGTATTGGCTTCCCTTTATTGGCTGCCTCTTAAATCCAGAATTGAATTCAAAATCCTGCTCCTCACATACAAGGTCTTAAATAATCAGGCCCTGTCTTATCTTAATGACCCTATAGTACCATAACACCCCATTAGAGTACTTCGCTCTAACACTGCAGGCTTACTTGTTGTTCCTAGAGTATTTAAAAGTAGAATGAGAGGCAGAGCCTTCAGTTTTAAGGCCCCTCTTCTATGGAACCAGCGTCCAGTTTGGATTCGGAAGACAGACACTATCTCTACTTTTAAGATTAAGCTTAAAACTTTCCTTTCTAAAGCAGTCACCTTTCTAAAGCACATAGTGAAGGCTGGATCAGGTGACCCTGAATCCTCCCTTAGTTATGCAGCAATAGGTGTAGGCTGCGGGGGGGATTTCCATGATGCATTGAGTATTTCCTTTTCAGTCACCTTTCTCAATCAACATGTGTTAATAGACCTCTCTGCTGAATCACACTTGTTATTAATCTCTGGCTCTCTCAACCGGTCACGGCAGGTGGCCGCCCCTCCCTGAGTCTGGTTCTGCTGGAGGTTTCTTCCTGTTAAAAGGGAGTTTTTCCTTCCCACTGTCGCCAAAGTGCTTGCTCATAGGGGGTCATATGATTGTTGGGTTTTTTCTCTGTATGTTTTATTGTAGGGTCTACCTAACAATATAAGGCGACTGTTGTTGTGATTTGGTGCCATATAAATAAAATTGAATTGAATTGAATTGAATTGAATAGCCACGCTGTAGACTGCCCCACTACTTTCCTTCTCCAACACACGACCTGAAATCAGCTCAGCTGATTGTAGCAAGAGTGCAAGAATTGATAAGCGGGATCGATAGGCAGGCAGACTAACAATTCCAAGGAATTGTTCTAGTCCCAAAGTCAAAATGGGAGACGCCCCCTAGGGTGGTCAAGAATGACCAAGCTAAGATCCTGTGGGACTTCCAGATACAAATGGACAAACTGGTGATGGCTAACCAACCAGACATACTGGTGGTGGACCAGCAGAGGAAGACGGCCCTAATGATAGAAATAGCGCTACAGAATGACAGCAACATCAGCAAGAAGGAACATGAGAAGCTTGAGAAGTTCCAAGGGCTCAGAGAGGAGCTCGAGAAGATGTGAGGGGTGAAGCTAACTGTGGTCCCAGTGGTAATCAGAGCACTCAGTGCAGTGACCTCCAAGCTAGGCGAGTGGCTCCAGCAGATCCCAGGAACAACATCCAAGATCTCTGTCCAGAAGAGTGCAGTCCTAGGAACAGCAAAGATACTGTGCAGGACCCTCAAGCTTCCAGGCCTCTGGCAGAAGGCCCCAGGTTCCACAAGGGGGGAATTTTATATGTATAAAAAAAAAATTTAAATTCCCCACTCGCCCCTGCGGGCAGTCAATCCTTCAAGCTCAGGTGATGATGACAGTGCGTTTTATTTACAGTGGACACAATGAAGACAACCACTAAATCCCAATGTGTTCCCGACTCCCGTTCCATGTTTCCTCTTCGTGCCTGTGCTCCGTGTCTCCGCTCCCAGTGTACCATCCACCCGCTGCTTCCTCGTTCCCACAAATCCTCCCGGGGAAACACACACAAAGGCAGCCTTTAGAAAACTCCACAATCGCAGCAGACTAGCACTTACTAGCTTGCTGGAAAACTAACAGGTAGTCACGCATAACGATCCCGCTTCGTGGAGCCCTCAGCCACACTGCTATGTAGCGCCGCGACAATGTTTGATTAGCTCCAGGTGTGTGTGATGAGCCAGCTGGCAGGACCACACCCACCAGGTCTGAAGGTGCCTGTCACAGCCGCACCCCCACACATGCATACACACACACGCATAGAAACAAGGGACAGCAGCACAATACAAGGCCACGGTAACCAATATATTATTACATACATAACTGCTCGCGGGCCCTGGGTCGCCCACATATATATATATATATATATATATATATACATATATATCACATGAACAGTCCCTTCAAGATGCTTTATATTGTGAAGACCCTACAGTAATACTCAATGACCAATTAGAGCAAGCACCTGGCAACAGTGGGAAGGAAAAACTAATTTTAACAGGAAGAAACCTCTGGCAGAACCAGGCTTTACCCACGCTCCCTAAACCCAGGCTGCTAGTAGAACGTCAGTTGTGTACCACATAGTTGCTTTCTCACCCAGTGAGCTAAACTGACTTACCTTCCATCTACGGGGAGTGCAGAATTATTAGACAAATGAGTATTTTGTCCACATCATCCTCTTCATGCATGTTGTCTTACTCCAAGCTGTATAGGCTTGAAAGCCTACTACCAATTAAGCATATTAGGTGATGTGCATCTCTGTAATGAGAAGGGGTGTGGTCTAATGACATCAACACCCTATATCAGGTGTGCATAATTATTAGGCAACTTCCTTTCCTTTGGCAAAATGGGTCAAAAGAAGGACTTGACAGGCTCAGAAAAGTCAAAAATAGTGAGATATCTTGCAGAGGGATGCAGCAGTCTTAAAATTGCAAAGCTTCTGAAGCGTGCTCATCGAACAATCAAGCGTTTCATTCAAAATAATCAACAGGGTCGCAAGAAGCGTGTGGAAAAACCAAGGCGCAAAATAACTGCCCATGAACTGAGAAAAGTCAAGCGTGCAGCTGCCAAGATGCCACTTGCCACCAGTTTGGCCATATTTCAGAGCTGCAACATCACTGGAGTGCCCAAAAGCACAAGGTGTGCAATACTCAGAGACATGGCCAAGGTAAGAAAGGTTGAAAGACGACCACCACTGAACAAGACACACAAGCTGAAACGTCAAGACTGGGCCAAGAAATATGTCAAGACTGATTTTTCTAAGGTTTTATGGACTGATGAAATGAGAGTGAGTCTTGATGGGCCAGATGGATGGGCCCGTGGCTGGATTGGTAAAGGGCAGAGAGCTCCAGTCCGACTCGGACGCCAGCAAGGTGGAGGTGGAGTACTGGTTTGGGCTGGTATCATCAAAGATGAGCTTGTGGGGCCTTTTCGGGTTGAGGATGGAGTCAAGCTCAACTCCCAGTCCTACTGCCAGTTTCTGGAAGACACCTTCTTCAAGCAGTGGTACAGGAAGAAGTCTGCATCCTTCAAGAAAAACATGATTTTCATGCAGGACAATGCTCCATCACATGCGTCCAAGTACTCCACAGCGTGGCTGGCAAGAAAGGGTATAAAAGGAGAAAAACTAATGACATGGCCTCCTTGTTCACCTGATCTGAACCCCATTGAGAACCTGTGGTCCATCATCAAATGTGAGATTTACAAGGAGGGAAAACAGTACACCTCTCTGAACAGTGTCTGGGAGGCTGTGGTTGCTGCTGCACGCAATGTTGATGGTGAACAGATCAAAACACTGACAGAATCCATGGATGGCAGGCTTTTGAGTGTCCTTGCAAAGAAAGGTGGCTATATTGGTTGCTGATTTGTTTTTGTTTTGTTTTTGAATGTCAGAAATGTATATTTGTGAATGTGGAGATGTTATATTGGTTTCACTGGTAAAAATAAATAATTGAAATGGGTATATATTTGTTTTTTGTTAAGTTGCCTAATAATTATGCACAGTAATAGTCACCTGCACACACAGATATCCCCCTAAAATAGCTAAAACTAAAAACAAACTAAAAACTACTTCCAAAAACATTCAGCTTTGATATTAATGAGTTTTTTGGGTTCATTGAGAACATGGTTGTTGTTCAATAATAAAATTATTCCTCAAAAATACAACTTGCCTAATAATTCTGCACTCCCTGTAATTTTTTGGAAAATGTTTTCACAATCACTGAAAGAAGCTGCTATTTAGCTTTTTAAATCACGTAATCATTTCCAATAAAGGCCTATTTACTTCAGTACTTCCAGCCATTTATCCATTCTCTATCCAATTCAAGGGGACTGAAGCCTATTCCAGCTGTCATAGGATGAGAGGCAGGGTACACCCTGGCCTTCATACATATTTTAATCATTCATAAAACCATTAAATTGTTCAACTGTACTTGAGTTACAAACTAGAGCTCTATAGAAACAGCCCATCATCAAAAATAACGTGTGAGAAAGTTTTAGGATTTACAATAAAGTAGTCATCACAATCAGAAGAAGCAAATATACCACCCTCTCACCTCCAACTTGAAGAAGTGAGGGAGACTTGTGATTCCCCAGTTAACAATGTGCCACCGTAGTTCATCCCTGCCACTGATTTCTCCTCCATTTATTTCTGTTTTGATTCATGCTCCGGGTCTCTGTATTTGAAAGTTCACACTCCTCTCTGAAAGACAGATTCATGAATAGAGTCCGCTACTTTTGTAGTCTGCTGCAGTTTTATACAATAAGCTTTTTTAGACGTTCAAAATCAATATGTAATCCTGTGCAGAGGCTAATCCCCAGGACTGGACTATTTGTGAGGCTCTTTGAGCTTTGTTACACATCTTCTGGCAGCTCTGTGCTGCAGATTGATTAGCTGTAGTGCCAGAATCCTATCAAATGCCCAGCCCTGAAGATAGAGCAAACTCTCTCACTGCTTCTAGTTGACTGGACTACAAGATAAGGACAAATGGCAGTTCCCTTTTTTGTGTACACTAAGGGCAGGGTGGGAGTGGCATGTGCATAAGATCAGCAGTTGTTTGGGAAGGTGTAAATTCACATTTTAGACAGCTCTTTTCCAAACAGTTATAGACATGAGCAGCTAAAGCTGTTTTTTCACAGAGGGTCAAAATAAAAATACCTATTGTCAGTAAACATATTAATTGGAATAAAATGAGAATAAGCTTTTAGAACCACAAACCTTCAAAATCCACTCTCTCCCACTTTTCCCACTTAAGTTTTTGACAACAAAACTGGCTTTGACTTTGACTGTGATAAAGGTTCTCCTTAGGTTTGCATGAAATGTCAAGATTTACAGGAGTTACCACCAAATAGACAGACTTGGTGGAACAAAAGGAAAGCCTTTATTGTAGCTAACAAATTCCATAAAGTGGAAACAAGGGGGAGCTAAACCCAGCTGATCCCACAAAAGAAAAAGACAGACAAGAAGTCAACCCAAAGACAATATATAGATGACTATTATTACCAAAGTAAAACAGGAAATAACTATGAATAGTGAAAATGAGTGAACATAAACATAAACCGCAATGAGAAAAAGGAAGATAGAAATTGAAACTTAACTAAGCACTGAATAACTAAGCACTAAGGAAATGCAAGAAGATAAAGATATGAACAATAAGTAACTTGAGAATCAAACAGAAAATACTTAAACAAGTATTTGAAACCAAGTATTCAAAAACCCTCAGCCCAACATCTAGGACCATGAGAAGACATATTGCTATTTATACTTATCTGATAATCATACAAAGGTTCCAGATCGCCGCATGAATGTCCCCATTTGTGCTGCTGTGCTGTGATGTGTCAGATTTGACAAATATTCCAAATGAAAAACTCAAGTTGGTGATTTGTTTCTAACATCCAAATCAACCTATGAAAGTGCCCTGAAACAATTATGTTTCCTCTGTTAAGGGTCTATTAAGGACCTTCAAAGGAAAATTTGGTTTTAGGCACCAATACTAGCTGGTTTGTTCGGGTTTTTTTGTTTGTTTGGTCAGTTAGTAGGTTGGTTAGGGTTTTTTAATACATAATTAAATAAATAAATGCACACCCTTTTATAACTGAAAATTTAAAAAAAATTAAAACAGCGTAGTTTTCAGCAATGCAGACCAACTATGGAGTAAAGTTTTGGCCTGTCTAAGCAATGCAAAGTCCCCAGCATCCAACATCAGCATGGAGGAGAGAAAGGCACTCACATTGCTTAGTAATGACAACAACATTATCATCCATCCAGATTGTCCGGATTGAACAATTGTCTGTAATTATCAGTCTGTTGGTAGGCAGCTCTAAACACCAAATCCACAACACTTTGGATTTTTTTGAGAAAATGAGAGATGCCGTTAGGGAGGCAGATGAAACAATGGCCTCATATAATGTTCTCTTTACTTGTGTTCCAGTCAGTGAAGCAGTTTAAGTAGTTCATAAGAGATTACAGGATAACCCCAACCTCAGCAACAGAACCACCCTCAGCACCCACAAAGTGTGTTTGCTCTTGGAACTGTGTCTTGATTCTGCATATTTCACATACAAGGGTTGGTACTACAGGCAGAAACATGGGTGTGCCATGGTTTCCCCAGTTTCACTCATTCTGGCCAACTTATACATGGAAGAAGTGGAAAAGAGGACGCTGTTATCCAACCCTGGAGCACCAATAAGTCATTGGTTCAGGTATGTGGCAAACACCTGAGTGAAAGTCAAATCTCTAATTTCTATGATTTATACATCCAGGGAAACCAAACAACCTCTGGTTAAGCAGATAGCACAAAACAGAACAGCTAACTCATTAGGCCAGGACTCTGCAGTCTATTTACACCTACAGACTAGTGGACACTCTTTCAATGATGAGGATGTACACATCGTGGACAGGGAGGAACGCTGGTTTGAGCGCGGAGTCAAGGAGGCCATTTACGTGAAAAGGGTCTAAGGGTACATCTTTCACCATCTTACAATGCTGTGATTGCAGCCATTCCCCAACTCTCTGTGAACGGTACTCATGACCATTGATCAGTTGTCACTGATCAATGTTCTTTGATCAGTGGTTGTTAATCAATGGTCATGTGAATTTGCATATTAATGATCATAAAACTGACCGAACAGCCCATTGTTCATAAGTGGTGCTAGTTTCGATCAGTATGCAAATGTACTGTTTATAAGGTTGAGGAAACCTCCACTCAGCTGAGACTGAAGAAGTTAGTTGGATGAGCGATGACATGTTTCTCCCAATGAAAAACATTACATCCAGCTGAACAGAATCAACTTTTTGGGCAGCTTAATTCAAGCATTATTATTCAGATGAAAACTGAAAAACAATTAGGTTTTTGCAGTGCAGACTTGGAAAAAATTTTATTGTTCCAACTGTTAGCATGCAGCGTAATTCCGACCCTTTGTTGGTATCCAGAATAGAAAATGACGTATTTCCTGTCTCCCTCCTGTCTCCCCAAACAGGTCACTGCAGATGGCCGCCCCTCCCTGAGCCTAGTTCTGCTGGAGGTTTCTTCCTGTTTAAAGGGGGTTTTTCCTTCCTGCTGTGGCAAAAGTGCTTGCTCATAAGTGGTCGTCTGATTGCTGGGGTTTCTCTATATTATTGTAGGGTCTTTACCTTACAATACATATTAAGTACCTTGAGGCGACTGTTGTTGCGATTTGGCGCTGTATAAATAAAATGTAAATGTTTTATGCAATGATATATAAATGAAATACTTTGAATTTACTAATAAAACTAGTGAGGGGGAAAAAAGAAATTATGTTAGTTTGCCACATTCTGATTGGATGGGACTGATTTAAACAATAAAATTAAATAAATTCAAAAGAAAAAAATTATGATGAACCAACATTTTTTTCGTTGAATAAATTCAAAGGTGGTTTTATAGGTGGAAAAAAAGCAGGGGATATTTTTTAATGACCCAAACCTTTTCCAAGAACTGTAACTTTTGCACTGCAAAGATCACATGCAAGGATTCAAGGATCAGTACACCCATCTTATTTCTCTTTCAAACAGAGAAGTACTTTAAGGTAATAACCATTTTAAAATAACCATTCCTGGGAAATGCTTCATCACCTTCTGTATGTTTTTTTTTTTAAATCCATTTACAGGGAGGGTTACAGGGAACTGAATTTGTGCATTCCTGCATGCCTTGCCAGCATTCACATGGTTACCACTGCTACACATTGTTAGAGACATCTGAATGAGTGCTGGCCATGCAAGTTTTAAGGTGATTGCCCGAGGGGCAGTAGAGTGAAAGAGCGAAGAACAGAGCCAAAGGGGGTGTGGGGTTGGAGGGGGCATAATCCTAAAAGGATTGGAAGTCTACCCCCCATCCCACCACTCACCCACACACACAATATGCACATACACACATCCAAGTCATTCCCTCCATACATATCCCTATCTGTGTTTCAGGGGGTTATGGGTACTGGATGGGGTCAGTTGGTTTTGTGGCCCTGGTGTCTGATTTCTCCCTGCTTGTAAACCCCACCACCCCACCACACCCTCCCTCTATCTTCATTGTTTGCCTTCTTAATGAGAGGGGTGGGGCCATAGGGGCCAGTGACTGACAGCTACATACTCCTCACTCACAGCTCTTCACTTTGTCTCTGTCAGGGCTCGCTGCTGTCTGTACTGTACCTGACACTGAATAACGAGATATTTTTCATTTCAGGTTTCTGCTGTCAGTCGAACACCTTGGTGGATTCGTAGCAGTACCGTCAGAGTGGGAGAAAGGACACTTTCTGGAGAGCACAGTTTCTTAAGGGGGATTACCAGAGTATTAACAGAGAACACACTTTCATGGAAACTACACAGGTTTCAACAGGAGGCAGTCGGGGATCCACCCTTACTGCCTCCTATATATAGATGGGTCTATACTGCTCATGCTTTGGGTTGACTTTTTTAAAAGCATGTTAACCAACGCATTGCCTTTCCATTTGCCAGAATTAGCGTGTGTAATAGAGATATGAGCAAGGCATCCTTTAGCGCTGAGGCTTAATCTATTAACATAAAATTAAAAGAATATTTCAAACCTAGTTTCAGAATTTCTCTCAAATTTAGTGATTTAGTCACACAGACTGCATATAATTGACAAAACCTTTGGTAACGTGCACTTACCAACACTGTTAACCCCCTGATACACATTTTCATTTTTTTTTTATATTTCAGGATTTCTTTTACTTGCATAATGGAAATGGGTTAATGAATGGAAGATTTAACTTCAGACTTTAATCAGTCCACTATGTTGCATTTTCTTTAAGCAAGCAGATATTACAGAGCATGTTTCTCTATTTGTTTAAAACTCAGGACAACGTGTTTAAACATTTCCCTCCCTGTTTACATTTTGAAATTCTGGTTTTGATTTACACATTTTAAAAAATGTTAGTTTGAAAAAAATAGAAAACAAACTAGATATCCTTGGGCACGGGTCCTCTTTCAGTGCACTTTTAGGAAACTACAGGTTAAATCTCTGAAATACATGAAATCTAAAACTCTTGAGATGCCAATGCCCTGAAAAGAAATCTTGACACATACATGGCTAACGAAAGTAGTATGTCTTAGAGTGACAGTGTCCAACTTGACAGATGGACACCTCTAAATAGATAAGTCTGTTCATAGCTGTGCACACCCATTTGGTGATCATAAAATGTGTATTCTTTCTGTTACATATGCACATAACCAAAGAGATGAAAATGTAATCACCAGACTGTATTTATTATAACCTTATTTATTATAGTAGCAACACCCCCCCCCCCCCCCCATGTGCAGTATCACTGATCACACACTGCACCTCTCAATGCACCTGCTCCTCAGATGGCATGTATGTGTATGTATATATATATGTAAGCGTGTATGTGGAAATATGTGTGTGTATGTACGTACGCATGCATATATGCATGTATATATACATGTATGTATGTGTATGTATGTATGGGTGTATCTGTATGTATGCAGGTGTATGAATAAGTTGTACACATCTTTCTTGTGTAAATGTAAATCTGTCTGTGTTATTATGTAAATACTTACTTACGCTATATTGTGTATTTCACATGGAGAGATGCCAAACTGCCTTTTATTGTTCTTGTAACAGTGACAATAAAGAACTATTCTATTCTATTCTATTCTAGTCTTATCAGATTTAGGGTTGTGGTATCACAGAAACTGTGTGCTTAAATAACATGATCTATAAATCAATATTGCAAAGATATGTTTAAATTTATTGGTAGTCTTTTCTGATATTAAAAAAATATATATGTAAAATGTAAAAAACGACTTGACTGCTTTTAAATATAACAGATAATTTTAAAAGATTTTTTTAAACTGTGTACTTCACAGTATAAAATCACTGTGTTAACTGCAGATGGTCTCTTGAGCTTGAGCCATCATGATATCAGATTTTTGTATGATTTTTTCGCATGATTGTGCTGATAAAATAAATCATATTTTTCTGTAATATGTTTGGAAAAAAATACCAATGATGCTCTCAGTCATATTTATCTTTCTTTACTGTGTACTGTCTGTTTTTGGGAAAAAAAATTAATTAAACTTAAAATACCTTTGTCTGGTAAAAGAATCTATAACACATCCAAAAAGGACTTGATATTTTAAAAATTCAATATAGGTCAATACATTTAATACATTTCTTATAATAGCATCTCCTCACTGCAATTGTCCTGAGGAGGTGTTACATAATCACATTCTCATCATAATGAGAAATTTCCAGAAAAATATATGAAAGACAAAATGCAGATCCTAAATTTGCATCACCTAAGACAATGCATCAGATTAGAAGATTTTAATACAGTTTTGCCTCTTACTGAGGCAATTTTTCAGTATTATCAAGTTTTAGTATTGCTTACCTGAAAGTCCCAGCTGGGCAAAAACTGAGGAAAATCTACAGTCATAGGAGATAGTGTGTTTTAGTTATCCAGGATCACGTGTTGTTTCATCACCAGCTGCCTGCTGTGCAGCAGTTTTCTTTTAACCTGCAGCCAAATCTTTGCACACTGAAGATTTTAGGGGGTTTCTGCCCTGTCTGCATGGAAGGTTCTATGTGAGATTTTTATATACAAGGTGAGAAAATGTGCAGCAACCTAGCCAAAGCCTCCTCCATGCTTTCTGACAACCTGGGATTGTATGCATCTTGCTTTTAATAAGCACCAACAGCACAGATGAGAGCCTCTCCAAACTTAACCCCCACCTCTAACACACACACACACACACACACACACACACACACACACAAACCTCTTCAAGCTGCTTGATCCCTGGATTTACGGGTTTAATATTAAGAAAATACTCCTGCAATTTGGGATTAGACCCACAAAAACCCTCCACAACAATGATTCCGTCCATTTGATATCTTGATACTAGTGATCAATCCCTGCCTTTGTCACCTTCATCAACAGCCAATTTCCGGGGGAAAGCGATGAGATAGATTACAAACCTGTTCATACTCATTTACCCAAACAACATACCGATTTTATTCTTTTTGATTATTATTCAATTTTTTTCCTCAAGGCCACAAGGTAGACTTTCTCGGGTGGTTGTTCCCCCATTAACATAGATTATTTGGTTATTTACTTGATATTTTGTCAATAGAAGAAAAAGGTTGTTTGAGATATGCTTGTTATTAACTCGGAATAAAACAGGTTTATTTTTTCTATTATTACACGTTAAATGAAACACTACAATGTTTTTTTTCTAATGTGATAGTTAATTGTTTGTTTATTTGTGTTTTCTTTCGTTTAATTGCTTTTAAAAGCCCTGCCATTTTTTATTATCTTATGAAAATTCTTTGAAGTAAATATTAATGCAACCTAAGTGTAAAACCATATTGGAAATGACTTAACACTCAAAACACTACGCCTAATAAATATCAATGTTTTTCATTACTCTTTAAAGCCAGATTAAATCTAAAGTTTAATTTAATGAATGTTAACATTATTTATTTTAAATGTTTCTTTAATTGTATCAAGGTTCCATCTCAAGTTTTGCACCTGAATCGTGGTGTTCTCGCTGTAATGGCAGCCGAACCACTCTCCAACTTTCTGACCTGAACTTTTCACTCATGTCACGTGATGTGGCTTCGATTCACAAGGGGCGGGCTTTTCGGTGTCAAACTCGGGGGCTGGTTGGTCGCTCTCATGGCTTGTATAGGCGCAGAGTGCCGTGATTGGCTCGCAGAAAGAAGGCCCGTGTGCTTTCTGGGCTCATAGAGGCTCAGGCCCTAGAGACGTTCATTAATCTCCATCCGTCAACGTCGGCTGGAGACAAAACGCTCGCGGAAGAGAGAAATAAGGCCTACTTTTTTATTTTTAGTTTTTGTTAATTTCTCCGTATAAGCATTTGTTTAACAGATCGAAGACAGGTGTGGTTTTCACGTGGAGCTTAAGAAAAAGGGTTCCTTTTTCTTACCTCTGCCGAATAAGAAAAAAAAAACTGCGCTTCATGAGGATATTTTTCTTGAACTTTGGATCTTACTGTTTTGACACTTAAGAGGAATTTTAAAATAAGGAGCCCGAAGAAGGTGAGACTAAAATGTGTTCCTAATTTTAATTGTTCTTAATGATCTATTTTTCTTGTTCTCTTCGCTTGTAAACGTGTCTTTCGTTTTCCACTTTGAATATGTAATCGTTTTATCAACGAAAACGATCTTTAAAAGGCAATGTTTTGAACAGATTTAAAAACAAGTCAATCAAAAAATATAATTTTTTATCAATGACATATTTCACAACTTTAACAACACAAAACTTTTAAACTTATCAATCGCTCCAGTTAAAAGTTGTTTTTTGTTCTTGATTTTTTTGGGGGGGGGGGCTTACTTTCTATTCTGTCGGTGGACTTTCAGCCCGCAGCCTCCCAGTTACTTTCCTGATAAGCGCACTCTGCTAATTGTCGCACTGTTGATCTAATCTAAATTGTAATGGAGTTCATTTGCACACAAGTTTAGCATTTACATTGCGCGGTTTGTCTGCTTCCTGTGGTTATGGAAATAAGTCGGGTTGTATTTGGCGCTTGAGGCCTCAGTTCAGATCCAACAGGAGGCCCGCGGCACCTTCCAGGTGCTGCCAAACGGACCCCAGTGGATTTTGGAAATTCTCAGCCAATATTTAGCCTCACACTAATGTAGACTCGAGTATTACAGAAAAGGATAAAATAATCAAATCCAACATGCCGGATATTCCCTGTAAATTTAGATATGGATGCTTTCTGCATTGTATCATGTCTTGATTGTTATATTTCCTTAACCCAATTTAGGTTATGTTATTTATTTGAACTCATTTTCAGCGTAAAGCAGTAATGCTACATGTGTCAGATGATTACGTGTGCCATTTTGCACGTGTTTTTCTTTTTTTTTCAGAAGAACTGCTGGAGATCTCTGATAGAAATACAAAAAAATAATAAAAGCTAGGACAGGAATAGCAAATACTTATTTTTTTAGTTGAATAGCAAATACTTATTTTTTTTAGTTTATTTCATCACACCGTTAATTGTTTTCTTCACACCGTTAATTTATAATATTAAGATCTAGTGAGCAACCACTTAAGACTCAGATACCTGCAAAGATGTCTGCTTGAGAAAAACGTTCATTTGGACTAATGCAAACCTACGTTTCTGCAGGTCGATTTTATTGATCTATTGAATTAATGAAATCATAATGAAGATCTGAGTGATAACAGGGCTGTTAAAACATCCTGGTGGATGTTAAAGAAAAGTCGAAAATGTGATTACTAGATTAATAGTTTAGCGGGAGTTTGGGGTTTTCTTTATGAGAAAAAAGAATTCAGTTTCCCCCGTAAGCATTTTTTTTTGGGGGGGGGGGGGGGTCTCTAAACTGATGTTATCTTCAAACACAGGCAAAGTTCAGGCGTTTTGTAACACTTTGTTCCAGTTTAAGTTTATTACTGGAGTAGGGTTTTTTTCCCCAGCACGAATATATGAAAAGGTCCATATGTTTGTGTTCATTTTCCTTTAAGCTTCTTGGCGGATAATTTGGTTTTCAGTGATTATTATTGTTCATAATACATTAACATTCATGTGCTAAAATAATTTTAAATGGTCCAAATATAAAAAAAAACTATAAAAAACTTAAATGTTTAAATTGACGATCAATATTATTATACTTTTTCTAACAGCACAAAAGTGTATTTGTGTTTTTCGTGTTTTCAGAGTGTTAAAGGCTGTGATTAATGTTTGGGGAGATTTACTTACCTGGATGATTGAGCATGCATCAAGACATTAATGTTTGGGGTTATTATTATTGACAGGCCTCTCCCCAAAGTCAAGTTTTGCATCGTTTCTGCGTGTGTGTGGTTTTTTTGTTGGTTGTTTTTGGTTTGTTTTTTGTGAGTTTTATTTCTCAGCGAACACTTTTTTTGTGTGCTTGCGTGATAAGCTTTGAGTGTTCACTTACGAAATTACCTATTTTCGATAAGTTTCTTTTATTATGAGTATTAATTGTCGCGCATCTGCGTCTAACAACCAGAGCCGAACACAGGGGAGCTGAACACTCGACAACCGGGAGATCTACACCTGCCCTCTCCGTCCAGACTACGGTCTCTCCTCCCGCGTGCTTCTAGCATGATGTCCTATCTCAAACAGGCCCCGTACGGCATGAACGGGCTGGGCCTGAGCGGAGCTGCCATGGACCTGCTGCACCCGTCTGTGGGATATCCCGGTAAGGATCAGTGAGCTGCAGGGTCGGTGCCAAACTGAAGACTATGTGAACTGGAGATGCAACATACTGAGACGGGGAGGGAACCGATTCACTTTCCTATTCCATGAAAAAGTATTACAGAATTATCATTTGCCATCAGTAACGTAGAAATGGAGCCGCAGTTAGAAAGTCCAAAAATATCAGTCTCAGATTACAGAGGCAAAGCAGGAGAGGCGTTTTCTCTAGGTGGAGAAGTGGATCAGTTAACTCACCAGGACACCAGAACAGCTGACTAGTGCACGCATAATATTACTCCACGCTTTTTTTTATTTGTTTGGCAGTTTTCAAGCTTCAACCATGCTTTAAAACAAGTTGTACAAACTGATGAAAGACCTCTTTTTAATTTCAAAGACTGACCTGCACAAGCCCATCTGCTCAGTGTCCTCCTCAGTCATGCTGGTTACCCCGATCGCTGCAGACACATTTAAGTACTGTGAACCGAATAAACTGAGTGGCAGTGGCAGATATGCAGTGCCATATCTGGGATATGAGTGTTTAAGTTTTTCATTATAAGACTGTAATAATTAGTGCGACTTATAGTTCGAGTGTATTACTAGTGACATTACTGGGTGGGCCCGGACCCCTGAGGCCCGTGTTAACGCTGGTTAGCTGTGAGAACCTAACGCAGACTACCGCATGAGTTTCAGCGAAATTATTCCCAATAATATCCTTATAATAATAACCAAATTGCCATAGCCTAAAAAGTGTTTTGCTTCAAGCTAATGGGAGGTTTGGTTTATTTTCCGTTTTCGTACTGCTAAGCAGTGAGTGTAATGATTGCGACAGATCCCTGCTAAGCGTCATATTATCGTCCTTTAACGTTTCTGTAATTTCGATGGTGAATTTGTAAGGAGCATTGTTATCTGGTAAATGTTCTTATTAGATAAATTACTTTGAAATCCAAAAGTGAAACTTCAAGACCGAACTTTGTCATTGCTTTATTTCGGAGTACAAAACCTTAATATGATATTTCATACAGGCCTATCACTCTCCTTTGTCTTGATTGGAGGAAATGCTTATATGCCAAGATTTATATAGTCTTAAAAAGGAATATAACTTCTGCATCCAAAAATTAAAAGCAAAAATCTTAATGAATGTGATATCTCTTTTTTAGTTGAATAAACTAAAAAGCTCGAGGTTTGGAAATTTGTAATTTGGCACGAGCAAACTAGTATTATACGGTATTCAATACACTTCAGTCCAATACTAAACAAGCACTTCGTTTTCAGCCAACCCGCGGAAGCAGCGCAGGGAGCGAACCACCTTCACCAGGACTCAGCTGGACATTCTGGAGTCGCTGTTCGCCAAGACCCGTTACCCGGATATCTTCATGAGGGAGGAGGTGGCGCTGAAAATTAACTTGCCGGAATCAAGAGTGCAGGTCAGCACACACATAACCTGTTTCCTGGTTTTGAACTTAAATGTTTAAATGTAGGACAAGGAAAGGCACTTCTCTGCACCGAAGTTTTACAAACGTTTTACATTTCGTGGCACCTTCCGATGGATTTTTTTTTTAAACCTCAGGCATCTGTATGATTGTGAGAAAAGTCTTTAGTGTAAGGGAAGGATTTGGCTGGGCTGTGGCAGAACGTAGGGCCACCTTTTGATGTGGTAAGCTTTCTTTAAAGGAGGCTCTGAAAGGTTTTCCATGGCTGGCTTTAGCAGCCCTCTGCTGGGATTATAGCATATCTAGGATATGACACTATGACAGGCCCAGATATCTGTATTATTATTTCAGCTGCAGTGGTTGATTTTCTTATGGAGATTTGTATTTCAAAAACGCTTTTTAAATTGATGTTATAAACCACAATGTCTCTACAGGCCCCATATTCAAGGGGAGGACTTAATTTACCAAACTTTAGGAACTATTATCTTGCCTCTCAGTATCGATCAATCTGGATCTGGCTACATGCAGAGAGGAGTGAGGCTAGATGGGTTCCAATAGAACAACATGAGGTGAACCCCATACTATTAAAAGAAGTCCCATTTTTAGGTACAAAAAAATGTCTATCCAAGCTCACAAATAATTTGATAATATTAAACACCTTCTGCGCCTGGCAGGAAGCCCACTCACTTCTGAAAATAAATATCTCTTTTCTTAGAAGGACACCCCTATGGGGCAACCCTGATCTCTCTTACCATATCGCTGACCCAATATTGCGGGGATGGAAGGACAGAAATATTCGAACTGTTGCTGACTTATATAATAATGATACATTTATTGACTTTCAACAACTAAAGGAAAAATTCAAACTCTCAGGACAAAGTTTCTTCAAATTTTTACAAATAAGAGATTGGGTTAAAGAGAAATCCAAAGGGTTATTCCCCGAGATACCAAAAGAAACTCCTCTTGAAACCCATCTTTGCACCAAACCATGGAAATCAATAAAAGGAATAGCATCTTCTATATATGCTATTATCAATGAAAAGTTACCTGACTATAACAAAATGTCTATAAAAAGAAAATGGGAAACAGACTTGGGGCATATCTATGAAGAGGTAGAATGGTACCATTTATTGGAACAGGCACAGACCATGTTAATTTCTACAAAACACAGGCAAATGCAATTTAATATACTTCATAGGACATATTATACCCCTTATAGGTTACATAAAATTGATAATAATTATTCCCCCAAATGCTGGAGATGTAAGGTGAGAGATGGTGATCTGCTGCATATGCTGTGGAATTGCCTAGTGATAAAAGAGTTTTGGAGACGGGCTATTGAAATAATCTCAAAGGTAATGGAGATCCAAATTGAATCGGACCCAAAACTATGGATTCTAGGTGACACAGATTAATGTAAATTACCATAAGAAATATTTTATTTTACTTGCGAGTACTGCAGTGAAAAAATGTATTCTGCTACAATGGAAATCTGAAAACTCTCCAACACTGAGACACTGGATTAATGAACTAGCGTCCTACTGTACACCTGAGAAGATATCGCATAGTGTAAAAGGGAAATATGGAACCTTTGAAAAAATCTGGGGCCCCTTCCTGGCAGTACTACCATCTCTGGACCTAACAGATCAAAGAGGTGTTAGCTGCGGTTTTACGCAGTTTTATCGTGGGGGATCTTGATTACTGTGCATGAGAGGTGTAAATATGGGCTGTCTGGATACACGAATGTGATGAGGTTGAGAGCCATACAGGGGTAAAGGGGTGGGGGATGGTGGGAGGGGTTCACATGATGTGCTCTGTGCTTTTTGTTTTATTCACCTTTTTTTTTTTTTTTTTTTGAGTTCTTTGTTCGTTTGTTTGTTTGTTTGTTTTAAAAAAAAATTTGTTTGTAATTATTAATTTTGGTATGTTATTATTATTATTATTATTATTATTATTATTATCATTATTATTGTTATTATTATTATCATTATTATCATTATTACTATTATTATGATGATTATGCTTGTATTTTCTGTGTTTGGTTTTCAGGTGTCTGAGGTTATCCTTGAAAGACACAGATACAAGAGTGTGCACCTGGGAGTGCTTCTGTGGCCAAATGGCCGGTCATGTTGTGGTTACTTGTTGATACTTGCTCTGTCCCATAGTTGTGAGCTTTCTGTTTGTTTGTTTGCTTTGTTAGTTTGTTTGTTTTTGTTTGTTTTGCAATTTAAAAATGAAAAATAAAGCTTATAAATACACCACAATGTCATAGAACACCATTTTACATTTATATACTCATCATATAGTTGTGACCATAACTGCCATCACAGGATTTATTCAAATAAAATGCCATAAAAAGTTTGCTATAAAAAGAGTTCTTATGTTAGGATTAAAAGGTAGTTAATATAGTTTAATACAATCTTTTGAACATTATGAAAGCAGTGTATCAGACTTACAAGATGTAATGTTTCAAAACTTAAAATTTATTTAAATTTAAAAATCAAAATATTTTATAATACATTCATTTATCAGCATTTTCTACTTTTTACAAAATATTTTCTAAAGTATGTCATCACTTATATACATCACCACAGCACTTACTGAAGGAGGCACGAGACAAAAGTTTAAAGTTAAAGATGTCGCTGGCATGCATTAGGTATTTTAATTTACATAAACATCTTAGTGTTAGATGCCTTAAATCTTTGGCAAATATAACCAAAACAGTTTGAAAAATTGAGTAAGAAATACAGTTTTGTTTTTAATTGTTTTTGTTTTCATAATTTTTATTCATTTCATTTCAAATATTTTTAGTGCCAAAAAACATCCCATATTTACACATTCTAAAGGTTAATTAATTAATTTATGTATTTATTGTGCAAGTGTGTACAAGAGGTAAAGTGGGATTACATAAGGAAGTATAATAACGAACAGCAACAGCAGGTGTTTCCTTCCTGTTATTTCAGTCAGGTTTTACAGTTTGTTATTTCTGACCTGGTGCATGCGTGATGATGACCTTTTGACCTCTTCTCCTTTCTCAGGTCTGGTTTAAGAACAGACGAGCCAAGTGTCGGCAGCAGCAGCAGAGCAGCAACAGCGCCAAGGTAAAACCACTGAAGAAGAAGTCATCTCCAACCAGAGAGAGCACTGGTTCAGAGAGCAGCGGTCAGTTCACTCCACCAGTAGTGTCCAGCTCCTCCTCCACGTCTTCCTCTTCATCCGCCTCCTCTTCCTCCTCTGTCTCCTCTGGTCTAAGTGGACCTGGTCTTATTAGCACGTCTACCTCCATCACTGCTCCAGTGTCATCCATCTGGAGCCCGGCACCTATCTCACCAGCACCGGCACCGGCCGCTCTGCCTGACCCTGCCGCCCCTACCAGTGCGTCCTGCATGCAGCGCTCTGTGTCATCATCTGCGACAAGTGGAACGTCATCCTATCCTGTTTCCTACAGCCAGACAGCAGCATCGTACAGCCAGGGTTACCCGGCTTCAGCATCAGGTTCCTATTTTGGTGGTGTTGAGTGCGGCTCGTACTTGGCACCCATGCATTCCCACCACCACCCGCACCACCCTCACCAGCTCAGCCCAATGACTAGCAGCTCCATGTCAGGACACCCGCATCATCACATTGGCCAGACGTCAGGACACCACCATCATCACCACCACCCACCGCACCACCACCAGGCATACAGCGCACCCAGCCTCGCCTTCAACTCCACAGACTGTCTTGATTACAAAGAGCAGACAGCAGCTTCAGCCTGGAAACTCAACTTCAACGCCTCCGACTGTTTGGACTATAAAGACCAGGCCTCATGGCGTTTCCAAGTGCTGTGACTTCCTGCATTTTTCTTCTTCTGTGCTTTTAAAGAAGTATTCTTTTTGTTGTTGGTGGTTTATTTTTGGAGATCCTTTAAAGTAAAAGTAGTGACATTTGATAAAGGAAAAAAGTTTAACTGTGAGCCAATTGATATGATTTGAAGCCTCAACTTTGACTGTGTGCTTTTTGGTGGAGTGATTCATCCAGGATCATTTTTCTACTCCAAAATTCAAGACAAACTGACGCTATACCTTTTGAAGGCCTTTATTAGTAAAACTTCAATGGAACATTTGTTATAGTCCAGCCTGGGATTGCCACACAGATCATTCTTCAGAAGATAAACACATCCTCTCTGAGATTAATATACATTAGAGTTTTGAGTTGGCTTTTCTTAGATCTGAAACAGGATGCTGCTATCATTTTCCAACATGATTCTTATTGAGGAACTGTGGGCATTTTATTTTGGAGACTTAATTGCAGCACTTGTTTGTAAGGTGAAAGATTCTGCTATTTGTTCTCTGCAGAGGAAAGAAAATTAAAAATGTGAATTTAGACACGCAATGTTAGTATTGCATTGAAATTTGAGAGATGTACATTCGTGTCTTTATAATAAAGTCTTGTATAAACATGAACAGTCTAACGAAACTTTTATTCCTAACTACAGAATGAATCTTATCAACTTTAGCTAGTGAACAGCAGTTTAGAGTATCACACAATAACTAGCTTAGTTTAAAAACAAACCAGGCTAAACTGGCTTAACTGGTTTAAAGGTGTAGATATGGTCACATGAACAACAGTTTGAACATTTTTACTTGTTTTATTTATGGTGTAAGTTGTTGCTATGGCACCAAAAGGCATTTTTTATGCTTGGTTGAAAAATATTGTTTTAAATTGATTTTTTTTCAGAAAGATTTCACCAAGTGTTTTCTTTTTCATTTATTCTATTTAATTTATACATATTAGCACCTGGAAACTTGGCCAATCATTTCACTATGAGCAGGAGACGGACTAAATGCCTAGAAAAAATAATGGAATTATAGAAGCAGCAAATGAATGCAACACCCTGAAAGTAAATCTCTGGGGTGTTGCATTTAAATTTAAGATCATTTTAAATGTATTACAATGTGTGTAATTTGTTACATAGTTTTTTTCATAGCTTGGTCATAGTCCTGACAAAGAACTAGGAGGAAGAGGAGGACATTCAGTGAGTCAGTGATAAAATATGTTTCAGAGTGAACCGTGAGAAAGTTCAATTCATCTGAATTTGTGAGTTATTACCATCTTGGAGAATTTTCTATCCTATTCACTAACTCTTTATTCAATGGAAAAAATGTGCATGCCTGAGAACAAAATATACCTAGTAGGTAAATCAGGTAGGAACAGGATTAAGTAAGGGACTGATTAAAAAGCAGCAGATCTATCACTCTAAACATACTGCAGCTAATGTTAATACAACCTTTTATATACATATATATATATTACAAAAAAATTCCCCGCTTGCCCCTGCGGGCGGTCAATCCTTCAAGTTCAGGTCCTCTACCAGAGGCCTGGGAGCTTGAGGGTCCTGCGCAGTATCTTAGCTGTTCCTAGGACTGCCCTCTTCTGGACAGAGATCTCCGATGTTGTTCCTGGGATCTGCTGGAGCCACTCGCCTAGTTTGGGAGTCACCGCACCTAGTGCTCCGATTACCACGGGGACCACTGTTACCTTCACCCTCCACATTTTCTCAAGCTCTTTTCTGAGCCCTTGGTATTTCTCGAGCTTCTTGTGTTCCTTCTTTCTGATGTTGCTGTCATTGGGAACCGCTAGATCGATCATTACAGCCGTCTTCTTCTGTTTGTCTACCACTACTATGTCTGGTTGGTTAGCACCACCAGTTTGTCCGTCTGTATCTGGAAGTCCCACAGGATCTTAGCTCGGTCATTCTCCACCACCCTTGGGGGCGTCTCCCATTTTGACCTCCGGACTTCCAGGTTATATTCAGCACAGATGTTCCTGTACACTATGCCAGCCACTTGGTTATGGCGTTCCATGTATGCCTTGCCTGCTAGCATCTTGCACCCTGCTGTTATGTGTTGGATTGTCTCAGGGGCATCTTTACAATGCCTGCACCTGGGGTCTTGCCTGGTGTGATAGACCCCAGCCTCTATGGATCTTGTGCTCAGAGCTTGTTCCTGTGTCGCCATGATTACTGCCTCTGTGCTGTCTTTCAGTCCAGCTTTGTCCAGCCACTCGTAGGATTCCCTGTTCAGGGAGGTTGCTGTGGTCTGCCCTCAGATCCACTTGCCACTTAGCATTGCCATTATGGGTTGCGTCCTTCTCTCATATGCTCTTCCAGTATTGCTCCGTCTCCAGCCTTGGTGGTGCTGTTCTCATATTGTTCCCCTGCCACTGAGAGTACACCTTGGCTGGTTCTGTGGAGAACAGCTGGTTTATTCTCCTGCCTTCTATCTCTCTGGTGTACCTCTTCAAGCGACTGGCCAGGCTGTGAGTCGTTGCTTGACAGTTTCCAAGGCCTCAGGTATGGACAGCTTGCTGTACTTCTTAGGCACCTTCTTCATCACACCTTTCTGCAACCTCGATAGTTGGCTAACCTCCCTCCGTGCTACCTTGATCATAGCATCTAGCCTCCTTCTCCATGGAGGGTACTGCCCCTTGTGGCTGTTCAACTTGTAGCCAAGCATCTCACTGATCACTGATGCCATAATGTAGATCAGCTTGTTAGTCTCGGTAATGGTGGCTGTAGGTATCGTCCGTAGTGCTGCATTAACGTCATCTAGAAGATCTTCTGAGGGTACTTCACGTAGTCTTGGTAACCGGCTACGGGGGTATATATATATATGTGGCAAAATAATATTCCACAATCAATAATATTTCATTGAATTAAATACACATTAATTTTAAGAACTGTCAGCTGCATGCATTAGCTTTGCACTCAGTTGTAATGTTATCTCTGGCAACAAGAAGAAAATATCCAAACAGCATGTCAATAATCACACCCCTCCTTCCCCCCTACAGTGATGGGCTCACAGCCGGGCAGGTTAGCAAACATGTACACTGGCATCCCTGCTGTTTGTTTGGCCATGTCGACAGTAATGTACAACTTATTTGATCCAAGGGAAAAAGGGACGAATCACGATTTTAATTAAGTGGCTTCCCGCTTCCTCACTGTGTCTGTCCAACAGCTGGACAAACAGCTTTTTGTAAACATGGCGTCAGCGCTGTGTGTTTGCCCGCTCTGCATCCCGTTGGGCTTTAGCTGCACGCACCACACATTCATGCAAACATGAGCCGAGATTTAGCACATTAGAACAAACTAATCTTCAGACTATGTTCAGCCAATAAATGCAGTTTCATTTAGAGAAAGGACACTTCCCTCTGAACGCCTGTTTCATATGCCTTATTGTGCAGGGCCTCTCCCCGAGGGTATGAATATTTACTTTTTGAATCCTTGTAGTGACTAAGTGACTCTGCTTTTTAGCTTCTCAGTTTTCCTGAAGGCTGCTGAAAACAATGACTTCACAGGCGATCACCTCACTTTTGCTGATGTAACTGCACTTTCAAGGATATTAAAGTTTCCTCATGAGTGTTGTTGATTTAAAATAAATGATTCATAGAGGAGATGGTAGCAACACAGCAACTTCCTGGACTTAATGATAGGAGATCAGTCTTTATAAAAATCTTGCTAAATGTTCAGGTGAACGCAAATGTTTTCAAATTCCTCAGACACAAAAAAGTACGCACTCATATTTCAGTTTTTATGTTTGTTTGTCAGTTACAGAGTCCATGATTCATTTAATCTAAGTTAGCACAAATACTAGAAACAGAAACTATATTACATCATGTCTTTATTAGAGACTGAGACCTCTGTTAATATATGAATTGAATTGTTGCCAGATAAGTAAGTGCTACACACAGCTAATATGTTTTAGTAAGATATCAGTTATGTGCAGATTTTAATTTTAAGCCCACCCGACACGTGTTTTTATAAATTAATAGCACTTTCATTAAAAAAAAAAAAAAAACATCAATTCTTTGACACAGGGATGATGGAGTGTATCCCAGTTGTCACTGGGTGAGAGGCAACGTACACCTAAAACACTCACCAGTTTATCACAGGGCAAACACAGAGAAGCTGGGAACCATTCACACCTACAGACAATTTAGAATCAGTAATTAACCTACAAAGCATATATTTAGGAGGAAATGAGAGTACCAAGAGAGAACACAGACAAGCAGACTCTACCCACACATTCACAAACCTGTACACATTCACACCATACATTCACAATACTGTATTTGCAACATTCACAAACCAAGCAGCTTATACAAACCCAGAACCTTCTTGGTGGAGGTGACAGTACTAAACACTAGAATCTCTGTCAAACAATGTGCTGCGCTCTACTGACAGCCAGTTACACTCACATTCACATTTGCTGCCAGTGTAGAGACACTAATTAACCCGACCAGTTACTATAAATAAGCAAACCATTATTATTAAATATGCTGATACATTTTCCATTATTTTTAGATTGATTTTTTTTCCTCTCACTCCAATTGCTTATCCATGGTTGTGTCATTCAGGTCAGCTAGGATTATAGGAACACTGTATTTGCATCATTTTGTGCCTGGGTGTTAATAAGCATCATTAACTCAGGCGTGTCAAACATAAGGCCCAGGGGCTGGAATCAGCCCAGCAAAATCTCCTCCAAAATGTGAAGGAATGCATGAATTTTGGACTTTTAACTCTATTTTCATAAGTCTTACAGAAGATGAATTTTCTGTGAATTAACAAAATCTTTCTATTTCCTGTCCACAGAGTCATGCTGACAAATTTCTTTACCATGTAGAAAAAGAATGCTGTTGAAATTGCACTTCTTTTTCTTATATTAATTAAATGTATGGTACTTAGTATTAGGATTCAAGTCCAGTATCAGGATTCTTCCAGCTCTATACGAACAGAAGCATCTCTGCAAAGTCCTAGAAATTTCTAACTTATTCCTAAATTTACCTTGATTGCATTCCTCCAAATTTATTGCTGCACATCATGATAGTGCATTGATTGTTCAATCAATACACTATCACAATATTTCTTGATGCATTCTCAATCATCCAGGAAAGTAAATCTCCAAAAGTTGAATCTGTTCATCTGGACATAGCGTTTGGTGGGAGAAACGTTTCGTCATTCATCCAAGGGACTTCTTCAGTCTCAGCTGACTGCAGGTTTCCCCAATCTTATAAACAGTACATTTATAAGGTTTGGGGAAACCTGCAGTCAGCTGAGACTGAAGAAGTCACTTGGATGAGTGACGAAACGTTTCTCCCACCAAACGCTACGTCCAGATGAACAGATTCAACTTTTGGAGATATCACAATATTTGTGTGTATGTGTGGTGGGGTTTGTGTGTAATCATGGCAAAATGTCATCTAAGAGACACCTATAGCAAACATGTACAGGTGGCAGTTCTATACTTTGGTAGGTGTTTATCTGTGAAAACATTTATTGAATTCAGGAATTAATTTTCTTTCTCAAGTAGAGAAACTAAAGAAAGGCGAAATTGTGTTTCAATTTTCCTGAAACAGATCATTTATTTACCCCATGTTTTTGTATGCTGTTAGAACTTAAATGAAGAAAAACATCAAGGAAAAGTGGATAAAAAAAACCAAGTAAGTTATAATTTTGAACATTTACAGACTGCACCTCTGTGTGTATATTTCATATGGAAATCCCTTTTAGCATGGTGGGTAAATAGATTACTACCCAGAGGGATTAGGGATTGCCTTACTGCTGGCCCACTAATCCCAAGCGCAGACTGTCAAGAGCCCTGACATGTCCGGGACTCCTTCAGCACAAAATGGCTTCTAACCTGTTTAAGAAGCCAATCTAGTCCCACACACACCCACTAACAACGCCACTTCCTCCACCACCAACATGAATGTTCCTATCAGAGCTGTCACCAATGGAAAAGACAAGGACGTTTGTCTTCAAAGTGGGAAGATTAGATGCTGCATGAGACAAAAGCAGACTCTTTGAAGTGATTTTTCTTCACGTTTCAGCAACTTAGCTGCACAGGAAGTTGGTGAGATTTAGAAACTTCAGTCAAACTTAAAGACGTTTGTGTTCAAACCTATGAACATTTGAACAGTTTCAGGGCGTGAATGAGTTTTTGGTGTCTTTCAATTTTTTTCTCTTAAGCACTTCATCTTGCTTGTTCACAACATATTTGTAATAGTAAAGTAATTGTGTGTGAATTTTTATTACTGGCTGACAAAATGGAATGATATGATAACTAAAGTCCTCTTAACCCTCATGCACACACAGACTTCATATGCATTTTGAATGTAATGATTTAGATCAATTATTCTTTTATATTAATTTTGAGAGTGTGGGGACAGCATGAGTGACATAGCTAAAAGTTTCTGTAGTCTTTGGATGGAGGCATCATGTTATGTATGCCATTTATGCTTGCACTAATAATATGACAGTGTAGGCATATTATTATTGATATATACTATCAGTGCTTCATTGATCTTTTAACTGTATGTCATTGTAAAACCCCTTCTAAATGTTTATCTATGCATTTGTAACAAATTAACCATTTGTCTTTGTGATTCTGTGTGTAAGGTGTGGACATTACTAATCAGTTCACCACTAACCAATTCAGTAAGTGTATCTGTACAATTCCAGGAGAGTAACCTTTTGTAACATGAAAACAGCATAGGCTGCACCAATACCGACACCCTAAATCAGAGAGAGATGGAGTGTGTCTTGTTTTCAGCTTCCTACATTTGATGCGTTTTCTTTCCAAGTGCCTCCCAGTTCTAAGGTTGTGCTGGCTGAAGCATGGACTCTCCTTGAAACAAATGGCGATAGGAAATCTCTTTGTCAGGACCATGGCAAAGCATAATCTAATGATTCTGATGACTGGGGGCTGTACTTAGCAGATTGCCACTGGCCTGCTTCAAACGAGCCGCTACGGATGGAAGTTTCCCAAGGATTAACACTTAAAGAAGAGCAGAGAGGGAGAGAGAAAGAAAGAAGACAGTCTGTGCCTTCTAGGGAATCCCCGTTAAGTTGAGACTTGGAGTGGCAAAGAGGAATGTGTTTCTGCTGAGCTGTGATCCAGGTCTGTTTCACAAGTAATGGAAAAGCTGGCCTCCTCCATTTGATCTGTGACCGCTTCCAAGACTGAAACATGCAACTGTGATCGTTCCCCTGTCATATAATCTGACTGTAAACATACACCAATTGATGGTAGACGTCATTTTGGTCTCTGTTAAAGAAGTAAGTAAGAATCTGCATCTGCTTTCTGCCATTTTTAAAAGCCTCCAACAGCAAAAACGTTTGTGCTTCAACAAAATACTACTGAGGTTCAGAAGAAATCCTCAGAAGGATTGACTGCAAAGTAAAAGCCTTCATCCAGTGGGAAATGGTGATATGCAATCAAATATATCAGCTAACTAATTTGCCTAATCTTCACGGGGCTTCAGAGTGTGTTGAAAAAGAAGATAAAAGGGGGCTAAAGGAACCATCCCAGACATTAGTCCCTGGAACTAAACATTCTGAGGACTTTTGGAGAAAACACAGCATATGACAATAAAAACATTGACAAAAATCGTCACTCAGAATGGAAACAACACCTGGCCAATATCTTGAAAGATCTTCAGATTTTTACATGACAGATGGCATAATTATAGCAGTCAAAACACACAAGAGCAGCATTTACCCATAAACAATGATTAACCACCGTAACTGTCACTGGCACTGTATTGGCTGGAGTAATGGGGATTTCAAAATGGGAAGCACTATTTAAGCAGTCCTTGGCACTAGAAGTAAAAATCCCATTGTTTTTTCCCCAGAGGCAATATCTCACGTCACAAGTCACTATTATGGCTTAGGTTGGAAGTAGCTCTGCTCGTTTAATCATTATTCTTTAGAAAACATCTAATGGTAAAAGATACAAGCGTAAGCATTTGTGGTTTGCATAAAATCTGATTTCTCACAGTGAAAAATGTATTAAAACTGGTGGCAACAATTTCAATCTCTATGATCAGGAAGTTAAGGAAGTGCGACATGCGAAAATGCTGTTTATTTTATCTTTCCATTTAAAATCTAGGATTTATGATGACAATCATAAATCGAGATTACCTTTATCATAGTAGTTTTTTAAACTCAATGAAACTGCCATTTCAACCTGATATTTCCTGAACCTGGTCAAACTGTGTCCCTGTACCTATCTAAAATTTACCCTGACAAGTGTTTTTAAGCGGCAATTTTTAATTTTATCCCATGTCAACAGCATCCACAAATGACACAGTTTCACTGGTAACCTGCAGGACTTAAAAAATCCCAAACAGACTAAGACTAGCCTGGGAAAAATCTGCTATGAGAATAACAAAAATAAAAACAACACAAAAAAAATCACATATTAATGCAAAAACACTAAAAATATTATGTTAATAGAGAAGTAACAATTAGAGTCCTTCTATTGAAGATTGTAGTGAACATCTTTAAATTGTTTGAAACCTGTAGCCACGAAACAGAAGACGCTATTTTTCATTGTTTCCAATAAAACAGTTAGTCTCTGTGACATCATTCTGAAACGAAATACAGTTTCTTGCCCACAAATTTCTATTGTATTGTTATTCAATCACTATGAAAGCATTTCATTAATTGAGCATTCCCCAGATGGTTTTGTTTGTTTCCAGAGCACCAGTAACAAGTCAGAGCATGTGTATGCAGGTTTCATTGCTGCTGCCACTGCTTTGACAGACAGGTTTGTGCAACACAAGAACCCAGGATTAAATTTAGCTAGGCAAAAACAAACACTGATGTTTTAAAAAGACTTTTGACCCAGTTTAAACTTCAGCCATGTTCTTATTTTGCAGCACTAAGTGAGATCTTTTGGCTGAAATCAGAGTTAGTGCCTGATCTGTTGCTAACTACTGCTATACACTTTGCTTTTGCAAACTCTCCGAAGTTAATATATAGAGTAGAGAAAGTCAGCGGTTTGATCCCTGGCTGCTCCTGTCTGCATGCCAAAATATCTTTGAGTAAGATACACTAACCAGATGTGTTCATCAGAAATAAAAAGAAAGGGCTTAGACAGTCTTTTAAAATTTGACAAACTTATCCCATTTCAACTTAGAGAATCATGGGAATATTTCACCAGATGCCGTTTGGGCCACAATGTTGTTGCTGTGTATTATCACTACCTGGTTAATGATATTACACAAAGTGTCAATGTTGGTGTTAGCATCTTTAAAGTAGGGAGAAAAAAAACTTAAGTTGAAATCAGATTAATTACATGATCTAGATTTTTCCGTGACAGCTGGGTTAGTTGGAATACACAGGATCCAGTGTTCTGTCAAATCAACATACACTGTTGGATCCGCATACGTGTAGCACAATGTGACAGCTATATTTGTTGTGACCAGCAGCAATCCTAACCCTAACCATATATCAGTAGAAAGAAAAATGTGCTTATTTTAAAATACACATCATTTACAGCTTGTATGCTGAAATGACAGAAAACTCCCCTTGACTCTGACCTGCATGGATGGATATGAATAGCAGGCAAATGATGGGGATTGCTGGGAGGTCTGATAGCACCAGTCCTATTCTCAAATGTAACACAAGATATGTGCTAATCTTATTTATTTAAGAGCTTTAGAGGCTCACAATGAGGAGCTTTATTCTAAGCAAAGTGGCAGCCTTATCATTAGTAGAGATGGAAGGTGATTAAGAGCAAATTATAAAACAAAGAATTAAATTCTGAGAGTCAATTTAGATTAGATCTCAGTTAAAAGGAATCAATTTGGAAAGTTTGGTGGCATCTGGACCTCGCGTAAGGGAACATCAGTCCTGAGTGACAGAAAGTACACACTTTTTTTCACTCCCTCTGTCATGGTTGGCTGTGTGAAAATAAATACTAAACCTGAGCAGGTGACTAAACACTAGAAACACAGAAGCAGAACACACAGCTTGTTGAGGGTACAATGCGACACTGACTCAGAGAAACACAGGGTTTAAATACACTGGGAAGTAACGAGGGGAATGAGACACAGAAGGAGAGCACAGCTGGGGGAAATCAGAACTGACGAGACAAGGAAGCATAAACTGAACACATTCACATAAGACACGGACCTTCAAAGTAAAACAGGAAGTATGACACAGAGACGCGAACTTGACATGGTGTAGACAGCAACTAAGAAACACAGAGACATAACCAGTAAGGCAGAGGACTCGACGAACCAAAAGACACAGAGGGAAACTCAAACATGCAGACACAGACTTACACAGAACAGAGGGGACACAGAGAGACATGAAGGGCAAGGGATCAAAACTAGAAACCATAGAATAAATCACACAAGTACAATAATACAAAAATCACAAAGAACTAAAAACGCTGGGTCGGGGAGACCCAGGACCCTGACACCCAGTATGACTAATACTGTCATCTAACAAAAAATGTGGCCGTCCATCAAATAACAGCACTCTTGCCTTACCATTTTCAATATGAGGAATATGAAAAAAAAGACATCTATCCATTCTTTCATCTTTGGTGCCTTTTTCAGCACCCCCCAGGTCATCAGGATGGAGGAGGAATGTGGAGAATGCAGTTTTCTGTCTGTTCAGCTGGATAATAGCGCCGTCTTTCACCAATCGTAACTGAACAAATAAATATTAAATATTCCTTCTTCTGAACCAGTTGTCGTCACTTTTGAATTGGCATCACTCCTGCAGCTTGTCACTTGTTTGTTATGACTCATGAACCAACAATATGGGGATTAGGAATATTTTCAGGAACTTTCAGCAACAACACCACAGACAAAGAGGAAATGTGATTGTATCGGACTAACAGTTTTTGTTTGGTGCATGGTTGACACTTGAAATTAAGGGTAGTGAGAGCTTCTACTGACCTAAGGTTGAACTTACTGTAGATGATCTCATCTATGATGGGTGGCTATCTCCTCAGTTGTGCGTGACTTGGATACATGAAGCTGGCGGCTTGGTGTCGCCATGCCGTCTTCCTCTTCACCCCTATGAAAGCCAACACCCATTCGCCTTTTTGTACCTGTTTCCAACCTGGTGGTGGTTAGCTTTGTTCATCTGCTTCTTGAGGCCACTCTGCTGGCCGCTTGAGTAGATTCATATCTTAGCAAGAGTGACATGTGCACGGTCACATTCCAATGGGGATTTGTAGAGTAGATCGCAGAAACTCATCTAAACCCAGGATTAAAATTAAGAGCCAGTTCAGATGTTCTGATAGCAAATGCTGCCGGCTTCCCTATATTCTTCTCTTGTATTTCATGGGAAAGACTATCAGCGTAGCTGATGGCAACAAACACAGGCTGTTTACATAACCACATTAATGACTTACATCCTGGTCTCAGAAACCTCCCCACTGCCCCCAAAATTATCAGTGGAGCTGGAAACCCATCACTCGGCTCTAAAAAGCTTGTCATAGCATCAGCACTTGGCAAGCCTTTGGGATGATTAAGACTGGTCGTGCCCTGCACCCCTCCATTCTCTGCATAGTCTTATCCCCCCTCCCAATGCTTGCTGGCAGCAGCCTCTGTTCTGTCTCTGCTTCTTCCACTTCTCCTGCCAATCACACTTACTCTGCCATCTGCCTGGAATGGCACTGATAGAAAACAGCCTAAAGTGCTGGTTCAGGGCCAGAGAACGTTCTCTAGACGCTGATCAATGGTTAATGGTGAAGACAGAAGAAGGAAAGTGTTGTGTCTTCCTTTGCAGGCCAAAAGGATGCTTTCCCTCCCAAAAGACTGACAGAAAGGCTGTTTGGCCTCAGATGAACACAACAATTTGAGGAATTTTCAGCCTGTCAACTCACATTTCTGTTGTCAGTCTGGTTCAGAGCACTCTGCTTCAACATCTTAAACTTAAAGAACCTTCTTTTTGCTAATTTTTGTCATGCACTATTTTCTGTGCATGACAAAATGTACAAGCCTTTTTCGAGCATGGGTTCTCAAAGTTTTCACAAGAGAACATGCAGAGAGGTTCTTACATTCGTAACCCAGTACACCTGTGTTAGTGGGCACAGTCTGACACACTACTTTAGTATTGTAATAAATAAAGTTTCAATTCAATTTCAGAGACTGCATTGACACTATAACTATTATTTTCAGTCCTGTCCGCAATGAACTGAGTTGGCAGAATCAGTCTCTACCCTGTTAGGGTTTACTGGTTTTATTTCAAAGCCTCACTTTTAGTGTCTGTTTAAAAGATGACTTATTTTTAGTTTAGACTATATAATTTTGCGCTAGCTAATAGCTTTTTAAAAACTACAGAGATAGTTATTACATTACATGAAAATGTAATTGAGTTGAACTAATGTTAGCTATATTGACTTTAGGCTTAAACAGAGAAACCATGAAACCTAGCTGCACTGAAGATTTTACAACTGAACATGAAACATTTCATTTGTTTTAGAAAACAATACTGTATTTGTCTGATATAATTTAATGAGTCTCAATCAAAAAATTAAAGCAGGGAAAAATTAAACTATACATACTCCAAATTTTAGAAGTAGAAACTGGTGATGTGAAAAACAAACAGTGCTTAATACATTTACTAGATCACCACCCAATGTAAGGTTTGTGTCATAGCTGCCCTAAATTACTTGTAATCAGTGTTGGTCAAGCTACTTGAAAATAGTAATTAGTTACTAATTATGGAGTTACTTTTTAAAAACATGATAAAAAAAAAAAAAACCTGAATAGGTAATAAAGAAATAGACCTTTCAGCCCAATTCTTTTTTTTCTGCATAATCCATAATATCAAATTGAATCAAATGAAAATGTCTCTTTTTAAAACTTGTTTTATTTTAATCTTGTAACTTTATGCACATTGCATCAAGCAAAAATGAAATCATATTCAACACTGACGAGAAGAAATTTGTTTAAGATTTAAGCCTATTTTCTGCATATTCCAGCATATAAAAAAAACATTTGTTTTACACTCACTCTAAGCACTATGTCCTATTGCTCTTAAGTCTCTTTTCACCTGTTTAGCAGGAGTGGGGCTGGTGGAGGTTTGCCCAGTGCTGCAGCAGTCATGTCAGTGGGGGGATCCAGGGGTGTCTCTGTGAATTTCACATTCCTGTGGCAGTGTGCTCGGTGCTTGCTCAGATTTGAAGTTTAATTTTTCGCTGTAAAAAGAAGTTTCCTTCCCACGCAGTGTACAGCGAACGCTAATGTTTTTGTCACTTTTTATGGAGTCAAACTCAAAGTAATGTCAGTACTTCCACGCTTTAAACGCTGCATGGTCCTACTCTCTCCCACACTCCATATTATCCATTGTTGATCTACACATGTCTGTTGCTGCTAGAGATGTCCAATGCTCGTACGTCATCATCATGAGACACTCTCACAAACAAAATCACAGTTTAGTAATGCAGTAATGCAGCATGCTTATGGGAAAGTAACAGTAATCTAATTACTTTTTTGCAATAGTAATCCCTTACTTTACTCGTTACTTTAAAAAGTAATCGGATTACTTCCCATCTCTGCTTGTAATAATCATAATCATTTTCGTGTGTTTACATGTTTAATCCATCAGGGTTCTTTAATGTAAATTATATTTAAATGCTAAAAATAATTATTGCTGTTATCCATGAATGTTTAATTTGACTTTTTTACACAAAAAAGCAGTGAAACTGTATTGCTTTCATTAAGATGGTTAACTAAAATTGATTACTTGCATAGAAAACTTTTGTTAGCCAATGAGTATGCCACTTTAAACATCCACTTTGAAACATAGTATAACCAAGATTTACAAAATAGGTCTTTATTTTTAAATTCATTATGACCCAAAGTAAGTGACTATTACTTCAATTGTTCTTTTCTCAAATCAAAGCATGAAAAACAATCATTAAGAGTCCTTTTTGAAGGCGGCAAGTATGGCCAGTTGAACATGGCCTCCGTTCCTCGTGTGTGGAAACGTACACCAAAGTCCACTGATCGTACTGCAACTTTTTCTTTATTGTGCTATCTACTGTACAATATAAAGCGCCTTGAGGCGACTTTTGTTGTGATTTGGCGCTATACAAATAAAATTGAATTGAATTGAATTGAATTCTTTTGCATTCAGAACATGAGTGCTAAACTGAACCAGAGACATCAGTCTTAGATGATTTTCAGTTCTGACACCACATTCAGTTAAATTACTCTGAAGTTGGTGATTACTCAACTCAAAGTAAATCTAAACCACCTCAGTTTATGTTGTAAACCACTTACTATTTTACCTTCTACTATTTGTCCTCTGTCGCCTTAGCCTGCTCTAATCCTGCCCCCACCCCCAGTCCTGTCTTTGCCTCAAATTTTTGCATGACTGCCTCCATCGCCTTTCTACTCACCTTTCTTCTACCCTATGGATGAACTTTTCAACCCTTCAACTCTGCTCACATCCTCGGGGACAGGAGGCAAAGTCCTGAAGTGTTTCATGTCTTTCCTGTCTGTGCGTGACCTTTTAAAGTCTGTGGTTTATTTGCTTACCGGCACGCCCCAGCAAGAGGCGTCACCTCTTGCATGGCTTCGACTCCTGCGGCCATGTTGTATATGCCTACACCTGTGAAGCGGTGACCTGATGAAGGCATGCACTGATAAGCTCTTGTCCTCATCATGTCCCCATCATTCTGACATCTGTCAGTTGACATGTGCACCAACATGACATCTGTCACTTTGTGGACACTTATTCTAAACATCATGACTGGTACAGGATCTCCTTAAACTGAGGGAATTATAGTAAACATGGTTGTGATGAATATTCCTTTTTTGTTTCAGTAACTGATTAAAGGTTGTACACGGTTGTGTTTACATTCTTTAATCAGTCCCATTAAAAAAATAAATAAAAATAAATAGTCTGGGGTTATCTCTTAAAATTTTGGCTTAGAACTACTCTTACTTGTGCCAATTTAGCAAGCTTCAGGTCAAGTGCTGGCTGCTTATAAGGTAAGTAAAAAACAAAAACAAACTGCCACATAAAACAGCCATTAACGCTGGACAGCAACAGGGTCTTATACTGTCCTGTCAGTTACTGGTCACATCTCCGGACCTCTCGTATAGCTCTAAAATTGTTTGTTTTTTCCTGAAACGCTTTACCTTTCTTTCTTTTTCAAAAATAATTTCAGATGTAAAACCCTCTCTGTCTCTGTGCACAAACAGCTTCTCACCAGTCTTTGGCAGTACTAAGAAATAAAAGAATGATTTAATTAAAATATAATTTATGTTTTTAACAAAATATATTTTATTAACTTTAAAAATGATCAACAAATACTAATTGCAAAAACTTTCCTCTTTTACTTTTTTTCCCCCACTTGGGTTGAAACATCCTTGGATTTCTCATGTGGAAAAGATTTACGTTTTGTTCGTACTCTTACTGTGAAACACCAGGCAAACACATGTTAGGGAGAAAATTATTAAAATAATTTGAATTTAATTTTATTTATGTTGCACCAAATCACACTATCACTCCATCCGACCATCCTTGACACATCTGCATAGGTTACTTTCACCTGATGTGTCACATGATCCAATCTGTTTTGGGAGAATCTGAGGAGGCCTGCTGGATGTGGCTGTAGTAAATCCTGTCCACCCATCCCTACATTGCCTCCTCAGGCTCTGTACTCCTTTACATCACCTTTATTCTGGGCAAGAAGTGTTCCGAACATCCCCCAAAAGACCTACAGGCCAACAACAGAGAAAGAAAGAGTGAGAGCAAAGGACTGACAAGGAGAAATCAGAGATACTAATAAGAGGAGAAAGTTTGAAGAGAGAGAGAAAGAGGTGTAATTTAAAACTTGGAATTAGTGTGACACAAGGAAAATCAACAACATAGCCACTAACAGAAACATTTATAGCTGTACTGTTTATAGAGAGTTCCTCTCAGCTGTCTTACATAAAGACAGCTACTCTGTATATAGAGTGAAGTAAGTAAACCTTGGACAGCAGTGTTCAAAAAGTAAATTTCAACTTGCTTTTGTTGGACTAGTTACACCAATTTACTGTGCATACTGTACTATGTGTGTATTTGCATGTCAGCGCATACCGACATTTAAAGGATTAAAGCTTTTTGAAAAAAAGTAGTTTAGAGCTTCTTGTTTAATGTCTTTCCCCAAAGACAGTTTGAGAGACATGTTCAAAGCCTGGTTACTTCTACAGTATATAGCTGCATAGTCGCTACACAATGTGAAAGTCATTGTCAGGTTGAGCACCTCTCATTTTGTTATGAAATGTGAGTTGCAAACACTGTTCAGTAAGAGTAACTCTTTTCAGTGCTGTAAGAATTAGACCAATCTTTCATATAGAATGATTTGCTCATGAAAGTGACCATTTTAGCATCTTTGCTACAACATACCATTTGCTTGACTTAAGCAATAGTTATGGTTGACACTGCTTTCATGGTGACTTGACTCACTGCACTCTACCCCTAAACTATAGTTTTACAGCTCAGAACAAAGACAGTGGTTTGCCTCTGAAATACAATTAAAAGAAGTTGAAACAGGAAACAGTGATTTTTATTATTCTTATTATTTATTATGTTTTATTTTGTTGTACAAGATAGATACAACAGAGCCATTTGCACAGTACAACCCTAATTTTAAAAGTAAAAAGTAGTCATAGTAGAACATAGAAAACATATCAAATGTCCAAATGAGACAAAATGATTCATTTAAAAAACAATATTAGTTCATGTTGATTTCAGTGATTATCACACTATAGCATGCTCTCTTCTTTGAACAACAGTTTGTAAATTCTGGGAAGTGAGGAGATCAGCTACTTGCCTTTTAGGAGAGGAATGTTGACCTCTTTCTTTTCTGATAAAGGATTCTAGCTATTCAACCTTTCTGTTACATTTTTGGTTTTGTGATGGACAAAATGTTTTCAGTTGGAGGAACATTTGGATTTAACCTGCATTTGTAGAGAGCAGCTATTTCTGTAATTGTTCCTGAGCCCGTACAGTGATTTCCATGCCAGAATCATGCCTGAGGACCCGTAGATGACAGACACTGAATATTGATTTTTACCCTTATTCCTTGAACATAGAGATTTCTTCAGATTCTCAGAATCTTTTGATGATATTATCGATTGTATATGATGAGATTTTCAAAATCTTATGTTGAAGAACACTTTTCTGATTTTTTTTTTTGTTATTATAGAGCCAAGAATCAATCCTTAGAAGCAGGAATTTCTGCACCAACCAGGAGTTTTGGTTTATGTTTCAATTAAGTAGATTCACTAACGCAGAGAGCATCTGGCCAAAATAGCTTGGGAGGACTGTCTACAGTTCAAGAATATATTGACTTTTATTCATTATAGTGTCTTTGTGTATCCATGAGAATAAAAGTATTTTGCTGTTATCATGTTAATTCTGTTTGTAGTTGTTTCGCACAGGTGCTCGAGTTTTCAGCATTCAGCAAACAACTTGTGCTTGTTGAATGTTTCTAGTTTCTTGTTGTTGTTTATAGCAGTGCAGTATTGTTCATTAGATGCATACTGCCATTATTTCTCTCCCTCATAGTAAAGAGAGTTTGGGTATGCAGTTAAGGACCGTCCTACATTTCTTTATCTTGCTTTTAAAGATCTATGTTTTGGGTCATTGTTGTGTTGGAAGACAAAATGATAACCCAGACCCAGTTTTGCTGCTGACTGCTTGGGGGTTTTCTTTCAAAATCTTCACATATCCTTCTTTCTTCATGAATTTTTCCACTTTGATAAAATTCCCAGTCCCAAACACACATAAGCATCCCCTAAGTAATTGTACTCACACCACCGTATTTAACTATGGGGATGACCTCTCCCTGCTTTCTCTGTAAGCAGCATCTCTGTAGTAAAATGAGATGAAGCCATATCTCTTTGGCCAAAGGACACACAGGTCACCATAAATAAGATACTGGGTTTATTATACAGAAATTTCAAACACTTCATATGATTTATTATTTGTCTTTTACGGAAACATAAAAAAAAAAATGCATTTTCTGAGTTAGAAACTTCCTCAAAGTCCTCAAAGTTCATAATTATGGTCTACAAATTCTTTGGTAGTTTTGTTCTATCCATATCCATTCATCAATGTTTTTCTGCTTATTCAGGACCAGTTCTCAGGGGCAGCAGCCTAAGCAGAGAAGCCCAGACGTCCTTCTCTTTAGCCACCTCCTGCAGTTTATCCAGGAGAACACGAAGGCGTTACCAGACAATCTAAGGAACATAACCTCTCCAGTATGTCCAGGATCAGCCTTGGGGCCTGCTCTCAGTGGGACATGCCTGGAACCCCTCACCCGGGAGGTGTCCAGGAGGCATCATCAGATGCCCAAACCACTTTAACGGGCTCCTTTTGACGTGGAAGATTAACGGCTACCCAAAGCTCATGACGATAGGTGAGGGAAGGGCTGTAGATCGATCGTGAATTGAGAGCTTTGCTTTTACACTTAGCTCGCTCCTTACCACGAAGTACTGGTACAGAATCTGCATCACTGCAGCACCACAGCCAAGTCTGTCTGTCAGCCTCCTGGTCCCCTGTCGCCACACTCACAAGACCCTGAGATACTTAAACTCCTAATCTTTGGGGAAGCAACTCATCCCTGACCGGAGTGAGCACTGCACCCTTTTCTGGCTGATGAGCATGGTCTCAGATATGTGTCAACATAACACATGCAGACTGGCTGGGGAAACTCCCATGCATCCTCAAATATACTCAAGAGGGTAAAGAGCTGGTACTCTGTTCTGTGACTGGGATGAAAACTGCATTGTTCCTCCTGCATCTGAGGTTCGACTAACGGACAGACTCTCCTCTCCAGCAACCTGGCATAGGCTTTCCCAGGGAGGCTATAGTTGGAGCACATCCTCTGGTCCTCCTCCACACCGGTCTGCTAATCGAGAGGTACCATCCCAGATCTCCATGCAGCATTGTAGAGGCGTGACAGACGAGACAGCCCTACAACATCCAGAGCCTTCAGGAGGCCCCAGGGGCCCTGCCACCAAGGAGTTGTTTAATTGCCTCAGTGACTTCTCCCCCAGTGATGAGGGAGAGGTCACTGTTTTGATAATTATTAATTATTGATATAAACAGGCTGATATTGGCCCAATGAACCATTTGACGGGTTTGATTAATTAAACCACACAGAGACAATGTAGTTATACAGTAGCTTTGAACTTTATTTTTTCTTCTGACCCATTCATTTTATTAACGTGTACAGTAATTCAATTCAGTTCATTTTTAATTATATAGCTCCAAGTCACAACAACAGTCGCCTCAAGATGCTTTATAATATAAGGTAAAGATCCTACAACTATGTGAGATCCAAAAGCAAGTGATGTATAACAGACACATGTAAACACACTTACACACTGCCCATGTATTTGTATACATATCTTCAAACTGCACAATCACAGAGAACCGAATTCAGCAAAGGAAATTAACCCCGTATAATTGAGGCCGGCTGGAAGATGAGAAGATGAGAAGAAGAAGAAAACAAGGGGAGGCAGAGGGATACATGATCTCACTGCTCATCATAATGAATATATAAATGCATCTTTTTGAGTTCTAGGAATCTCACCGGAGCTGGTGCATTATCCTGGCGGTGGTGTGTCTTTGTTCTTCCCTATAGAAGAGCAGCAGTGAAAGCAATCTGTCCTGTAGTGGAGCTCCATCCAGCAGCCTAGCCCTGATAAGGAGACCCCCTTGGCCACCCCACTGGTGTCTGGTCTAGCTTAGCTTCGCCTTGCTAATCCCCCCCAGGAGAAAAAAAGTGCTTTGATTATTTGCTGACCATTAAAGCCCAAACTGAGAGCAGAGGTGGCATTTGTTTCAGAGGTTATAGACAAGATTGAGGCCATGACTGGCACATTTATTTCACAGCGTTTATCACTTCTAGCGATCCGCCTGCTTAATAATGTCTATCTGTAGGATCAGTGCAAAATGTTTGTGCTTTTTGTTCAGCTCTTTTTCATTCCACTTTTTACTTCCAGTGTAAAAACAGCCACTTAGAAAATGGAGGGTCTATGAAAGAAGCTAATCTCACAGTGTCGAGAGGCTTGATTCATAGGGCTACAAGGTGCTACTCAGGCTGCCATGCTACAGCACCTACAAGCCAAGGTGGGAGGTATGCTGTCCGGTCCAAATATGAACCACAAAGGCCTAATTATGGCACACACACGCCCCCTCTAGCCCCCAAAACTTCCAGTGTAAACCCTTGACGATGCAAATGAACCATGTAGGTTTGGGTGAGATAGCACAAGACCTTTAAGCTATGCAAAAATATTCACAATTCCAAACTAGAAAATGAGGGGAAAAAGAATAAGATATGAAATGTAGGAGAAAAAAAAATGATTATATTTTGCTTTGCTGGCTGTATATTTAAGCTGTCTGGAGTGTGCTGGGGATTTGTTACCGTCTATCACCTTTCCCCCCCTCCCCTTCTCTGCATCATCTTTCTCTAATTAAAGTGTTTGTTGTCACCCTCAGATCCAAAGTGTGAAATTAAGTTAGCAGTTTATGTAAGAGCCGTGGAGAAAATCAAACACTTTGTTCATCAGAAAGACAGGGACTTCAATCACTCTGAGCTGGGATGTATGTTCCCATTGTTGACTTTGCTATCTGCATGCTAAGCCAATTTTCTACTTAAGTCTCCCAGCTTTAAAAAATGTTATTTGGTTCCCTATGTGGTGTTAATTCTTATCCCTTACTGATAAGCACAGCCACAGCAGGTTGGAAAAATATAGGCCCAATTATAGAGGACTTTACATTCCAAATAATTCTAGAAAGACAAGAAAAAATGATTTTTATGTACCAGTAAAAGAGGAGGTGTATTCTGAGGCCTAATGGTCCATTTCACAAGCAAAACTGTCCCTCATCTTTAACAACTCCCTGTTTCCACATCATGCTGTGTGTTCGTGCCATATAAACACCAGAGGTAATATATATATGTAGGTACTAAGGTAAAACAGAAAAAGTACAGTTTACACATTTAAGATAACTGAACTTTGTGCTATATTAATATAATAATAAAATAATAGTAGTACATGAGAATAAAAATATTATTTGAATCTAAATTCTAATTCTAATGAATGCATTCAGTTTGAATCTATTATGTAGGAAACATGCAGTGGAAGAGAATTTTAAACAATTACTATTTTCTGTTGCCTACATTGATGACTTTAACTTCACACCTTAACATTAAAATAAGAACAGTCCAGAGTTACAGTGGCATTCAGCAGGTGGAGGAACCCTAAGATCTGTGCAGTGGCTCAGCATTGGGGAAAGACACAACTCACAATAATTTCTAATGTGAGCTTCAGTGGGTTTTCTTTGTGGCTGTGATCAGCTGACCTGCTGCTTTTTGTGGATTTACACAACTGAATTCAACAAGACGTAAGCAGTTTCACAAGCTGTCTTGGCTGATGTCCATCCCCTATGGTGACACTATATTATACCGTATAAAGATAGCATTTTACCAGACAGTATAAAGTGGGTAAAGTTGGAAGTGCTCCTACATGAACTTATCTTACACTCTTTTCAACTCTGGGAAATGCAGCAGCAACTTTAGCAAGCAGACACACTGTGCGACAAACTGCAAACAATTTGTGTGTTTGTTGATGTTTGTTGAACTGATGGAAATGCTGAATTTCAAATTACCTGCCACTTAAAAAATGTCAGTCCCTCCATGCTTCCTTCTCTTCAGCAGTGATAGCTAGATTCTGAAGTATTGCAGCCTGTACTTACAAATAAGTAATGAGGTATAGCTTTCTGACTATAACCCATGAATCCATTTTATTTGAACTATTTCACTTTAAAACAAAGTAATGAAATGACTGGTCTGCTGAGTGACATTGTCCATTAGCAGGGAGCATTGGTGAAAAGCAGTCAAATGAAAAAAACAGAGACCTGGGGTTATTTTTCTGAAGCTCAAACTCAGAGATTTTCTTTGCCCAAACATATTTATTGCACAACAAAACAGTAGGCTAATGCAGCACTCTTTCTGATTTCTTTTATCCAGGATGCCGTGTACCACTGTTCCCCCAACTTGGTGCCAGCTGAACTTGCTAGGAGATTTGTCATGAAACTCCAAAGCCTCTATTGATATCAGTCAGTGGTGTTATTGTCCAGCTGGGTGGAGGACTGGCCAGGTGTTACATCCTGTGTTGCTAAATAAGCTTGTGTGGCGTAGAGAAGACTTCGGTCAGTCCGGAGACTCAAACCCCGGACAGCTGCAGCTGCTGCTCAGATATCAAGAGATCAAGATTTTTTGGAAATTTTTCAAATTTAAGGAAAATAAACTGTTCAATTATAGGGATTTGTTTACTCTGTGTGTGTGTGTGTGTGTGTGTGTGTGTGTGTGTGTGTGTGCGCGCGCGCGTTTGGGCTGGTAGGACAGGTGTGGCCTAATGCTGGCCCACTGGTGGTGACAGCAACCTGGCAAAGATCTAACCCCTTCGTGCCACCTGCACCCCCCACCCTACTCCATCACCACTAAACCTAACCCCTCCCCATATCCCTCAGGGGGAAACAGGATCTGGTCCAGAGGGATAACAGGAGAGGAAAAGAATCCAATTTCTTATCCAGTCAGGCAACTGACTTAATTCTAGTTTTGGCAGCCAGTGACTAGACTGCTGCTGCTGCTGCTGCTCGACTGCCTGCAGCCTCCCAAACAGAGGAAAATATAGAACTACAGTACAGGAAGAAACATAGGAAAGGAAAAGAAAATGGAAGAAATTACTCTTGCAAGAATTTTTGGCAAAGTTCTATAATGAGCTTCATATTTTTTTCATTTTAAGTGATCTTTAAGGAGCAAAGGAAAAATGCAAGAATGGATATAAAAAGGCTGGAACCAAAAAACCCCAAACAGGACACAAATCAGTCTGCCGGTTAAAATTTTCATTATTTATGCCACACTGCATGCATACCCAATACATTTTCCAAAAAAAAGTTACAACTTTACAGTCCAGACAGTTTTCATAGATACTTTACAAATCAGGTTTTAACCAGATGGTTATCTTTAATAAGTATTACTTCATTTCTTGTGAAAACAATAGTTAACAAAATCAATTAGTTTGTATTTAATTATGTTTTCTATTTGTTTATAACAATTAAAGTGTTGGCCTTAATGGAGACTGCTGGTTCTGGTTATATAATATACAAGTATTATAGAGTATATCATTATAGAGTATGTCAGGTCACATTGTAGCTTATGATGAACCTGGTCAGTTTCAGTGTGAGTTTCTGTTTGAAATAGCCTGGAAATGACATGTTTTCACTGATTATTTTGTTAGTGACAAACTAGAAATGCTATACAGTGCAGCTGCAGCTCTGTTCTACTGCAAGGTAGAACAGGTCAGCTGGTTTAAAGTTGGTAGTTCCCCAGATGCCTAGGGTGCTTCAGTGTGTATCCTAAACATCATTGGATAAAAATACTAACCCCAGGCTGCTCTCTGATGCATCTTTTGGAGTTTGAATGTTAGATTGAACATACTTAAGCTACTAAGAATACAGCAGAGCAAACAGTGCATGTCACATTTTCATAGCAGACATGTTAATCATTTAATTATTTGGTGATGCAGAAAATGCATGAATATGTTTTTATTCTCAGTTGTCAGTCTTCTTATTTAGGCTGTGGGGCAGTATTTATCACCTGTTCCTCTAAAAAAAATGCCTCCGACTAAAGTAGGTACCAATCTATTTGTCCATGTTTCAGGATAAGAATTAAATTTCCAATTTAATATGTATGCACCGAGTCTGATTGAAAAAGAAAGTCATGATATGTGTTATCTCTGACTGGCTGTTTAGGTTTTGTGAGGCCAGCAAGTTAAACCTGACATGGTAGTACTCTGCACTAGCCACCTTCAGACTGTGTCTACAGTACATTTAAATGGCTCAATTTTAGATTTTCTGAAAATGTTCACACCAAGTGTTTCGGGTTAGTTTAAATCTTATACATATTAGTGTTTTAATTCTGATTTCACGAGCATAAACAATAAAAGGCGGAAGAAACACACTACACTACACTACACATGCCTACAAACACACAAGTAAGAACCACAACAGTTCCAGTAAATTCGTCCTGTAAGAATCGTTCACTGAGCCAAGCAGATTGAAAAGGAGGAGCTGAGGCTGTGGAGTATGAAAGAGGATAGAAGAAGAAGACAACAGCAGAAAAGTGAATAAGAAGAAAGGAAATAGGTGGGGGGGCAAAAAAACAAGAAGGGAGGGTCAGCCTTCAAACAATCCCTCTTCCACCCCACCACTTAAGAGACCCTTTAGGGGGGAGTCAAATTGTTAACACTCCTACGACCACTTTAATGATGAGAAAAGAGGCTATGTGTGGGGGGGCACTGATGTTTCACCCAGTCGGTCAATTTCTACTTTAATTAGTCTCTAAATGAACCCACTGCAAACACAAAAATACACACTAGGATACACACAAGATAATTTAAGTGCTTTTTTCTTTTGTTTAATATAAATTTTGTTTTAATTAAAGCTGAAAAGTTGGCTCACACATTAGAAGTATTGATTCGGATGTGAAAGTCTTAAGGTTTGGCCTGAATCTGTCCTCTGGGTCAGCTGGTGTTGAAATTTGTGACACTGTTGATTCTTTCTTTCTTTCTTAAAAACTGATGCAAGTTGTCTCCTCATCCAGTTGCTGCATGTTTGCCTAAATGAAACCCAGTATTTACTATTGTGCAGATACTGAAATAGAAACAAAATGCATTCATATTTTTTTAATGTATCTGATGTTTTTTAAAACTGTAAAAAGCCTGTAAAAAACCCTTGAAATCAGGGGCGTTTTTAGCCCATTTTGGGGGGTGCTGAAGACAACTTAACAACAAAAGTATAGATATCCCTCCCCCCCGCCCCAAAAAGTGATTTGTTCCAGCTCGCCTCTCCCCTACTCTGGCTCTAGCGCTCTTTCTACCAGAGCAATGGTGGCTGAGATGCAGCGGAGCGGAGATGTGAGTTTCTGGCTTAAAACAGTGCGTGTATGTGTGTGTGTGTGTGTGTGTGTGTGTGTGTGTGTGTGTGTGTGTGTGTGTGTGTGTGTGTGTTTGTGTACAGAGAGACAGCCAGGTTCATAATGGATATAAGGAAGTTTTTTCAAAAAAAGGAGCCACATTAAGGTAAAAGTGTAAGATCAAATGACCCGTCAATAAAGGATAATGTTGGATCAGTGTTTCAATATTTATATCTTTTATTAGATGTACATGTGGTGTGGTTATTTGCCTTTTGGTTGAAAGTACACTGAGAGAGGACTTTTTCATTAGTGATCTTAATAGTTTTTTTTTCATATTAATGTAATTTTTTCATCTAATTGAATACAATATGATTGTCAGTCCAAAGAGGGAGAGAGGAAAGAGGGGAACGTGAAGAGAAAGTACAAGGTCAGGAAGAACCAGGTAAGTAAACAGACAGGGAATAGTGACAGGCAAAACAGAAACTGTTAAACTGTTTGAGAGAGTTGACCAACAAAAAGTGATAGATTTGCCAACCTCAAGGTGAGGTTGCTGACAGAGTATTACTTATGTCCCTTTTCAGTTTTTTTTTAAAACCGGAATTTGAGCTCCCTGTGCTAAAATATTTACCATACAGCCCCCAGAAAGACAAGCTGCATAGCTCGACCTGGAAATAGTTTGTTGACAACAGGGGCGATTCTAGGATCTGAGCTTTGGGGGTGCTGAGCACCCAGAGAGCTGCCCAGCCAGGCAAGATAAACTTTACACGTCACGATGAGACTTCTTCCCTGTCTCTGTGAGTCCATGCATCCTTAAATGTCTCCAGTTGTCCCGAGTTCCCTCTGACTGTCTCCTTGGTGCATTTAAACCCCTGTTCCTCCCTGTCCTCATCGTCTGTTGTCTTCATCTCCGCTATCAGTCATCATAATTTTACCATCTCTGTGCAAGTCTGCAAATTTCTTTATTAAATCATAAGATTCTTAAATTCATCAAGTCTCTCTCTGCCTGGGTCCTCGTCACAAAACATGACATCACCGTTTTGTACATTTTAACACAACCCCCACATTTTTGAAAGAAAAGCAAAACACTTTTTTGAGAAGTCTGTAACAAAACCATCAAATCTGATAAAGGTTATTTAAATGATGCTCATAGTGAGTAAGAAGTAAACTGAGTGCATGTTTTGGACAGAGATTCACTTTTAATGTGTATGTATAATATAATACAGATACATAAAAAACACTCCCAAAACAGAATAAATTATTACAAAATATTAATAAAAAACTATAAAAACACCGCCTCTGTTCAAAGATGGTCGCTCACAGTGGACATAGATGGCCTCTTTTTTTGAAAGAGGAGTGAAAGAGGCCATCTATGTCCACTGTGAGCGACCATCTTTGAACAGAGGCGGTGGTTTACGACACCAACTGTCTGCCATCTATAATCCAGTTTTGAGTTCCCTCCCCAGACGCCTTAACGCCCACTCACATCCTGGGCCATCTGACCTCAGGAATTCACATGACAAGGTGGGGCCAGGTTTCACAATGGGCTCACCCGAAACCCTGGCTGATTAGGTCCCACACCCGCTTTCACACCTGGGCGCATGTGATTAGAGGATCACCAGGGGGTCCTTTGTCCCTCCTTGGGGGGATACTCCCACTGGGTTTAAATCTGGGACTCTCGGCCATTTGACCTTAGAACTGAAGAAGCTTCTCGGATGAGAGGTGAAACGTCTTCAAGCAACTTAAAGAAGTCCAGACGCTTTTCTTTGCAAACTCCTTCGACTGCAGTTCATGAGTTTTGTGTTTGCATTCAAGGGACAGCCATCTTCTCTAGTTTTAAAATTTGATTCAAAACTTTCCATTTTGATAAAGTTTATAGTTAGGCCTGGATCAGTTGACTCTGAACTATCCCTTAGTTATTGTATTATATGCTCAGACTGCTGCAGGACTTCATGCAATACACTTACTACTTGTTCTTCATCTATTTCTACTCCCTAAATTTAGATATCACTGCAGCATGTCAATAATTCTTTTTGTCATCTTTTTCCCATACTTTGCTTGTGTTTTCTTTTCCTTTCTTTTTCTTCTCTCACTAATTCCTGAATAATGAAGCCCTATTATACCTTTTAGTATTATATTATACCAATAGACCACTTTTCTCTCAAGCATCAGACATACTTGTGGTTCCCAGAGTTTCTAAAATTAAAAGGAGAAGGAGAGCCCTCAGCTATCAGGCCTCTCTCTTTTGGATCCAGCACTTAGTTTGGTTTGGGGAAACAGATACCATCTCTACTTTTAAGGATAATGCATTTAGTGTTTTGGGGGAAAACAACCCTTTTTCAGTACACCAACCACATGGCTTGAAGTGTATGGAGATAAAATACAGCACAAGAGCAGACTCGAATTTCTAGAGCTCTGTTTTATTTCACTAAAAATGGTTCTTGCAGAGTTGAAGATCTTACAGACCAATGCCCAATGCCATGCATTCTTAGCACACTCTCACTATACCTTAAGGTGTGACAGATCTGTCCAGCATCCTTCCCCATTACCTAATTCAGCACAACACCAGGTGGTGATCAGTTGACAGCTCAGCTTCTCTCTTCACTCAAGTGTCCAGAACATATGGTCACAGATCTGATGATACAATTAAAAAAATCCACCTCTAACCTTGGTGACACGTGCTCTTATGGACGTGCTTATGTTCAAACATGGTGTTTCTTATGGACAAAATTTTGTCCAATGACAACACCACTTGGGTTCAGATCAGGCAGGCCTTTCACCCTAATCACACCCCTCTCACCAGTTCTCACTGTAGTTCCCCGCGTGAGCTTTGAAGTCTCCCAGTAGAACAATGGAGTCAGCAGATGGATCACCTCTGAGCACCCCATCCAGCGACTCTAAGGAGGTTGGGTACTCTAAACAGTTGTTTGGTGCATAAGCGTGAAAAAAACGTCAGGACCTGGTCGCTGGCCCAAAGGTGCAGGGAAACAACCTTTTGCCCACCAGTAAAAATACCAATGTATAGGCAGCAAACCAAGAAGATGAACATCCTAGCCCACCCGCCCTCACTGAGGGCAACTCCAGACTGGAACAGAGTTTAAGAGGTGTGTTGAGATGAACCCAACATCTCCCAACTTAACTCGCTCTTCCTCACCAGACAGGTCACATTCCATGACCCAAACACCAGCTGCAATAGTCGGGAATCCATCCATCAGGGACTCCACACGTGGCTGCCATCCAACACACACTGCACCAAACCCCTTCAGCGTTTCCTTTTGGTAGTGGGCCAAAAGGAGAACAGGCCCATGTCTCCTCTTCGAGCTGCGCTATTTCATGGACTCTCCCTCGGGCACACTTCCTAGGCCTGGCTCCGGGGTGGAGCCTTTTGAACCCTGTCCTGGGCAGGGGAAACTGTTCCCTTGGTTGTCTTCATAATGGTTCTCTTAATCACTCTTTGCCTGGCTTCTCACTTAAATTATATGATTACTCGCAGTTACAGGTTTTTCATGTTTTTTTTACATGTTCACTCACAGTCGAATTTGTAATTTCATTGATATTTTAACATAGTAAAATAAATAATGTTGATTTAATAAAATTAAGTTTAAGGAAAATAAACTGTTCAATTACAGGGGTTGTTTACTCTGTGTGTGTGTTGTGCTCCATCTGGATTGCAGTACACACACTATTTCTGTGTGTGTGTGTGTGTGTGTGTGTGTGTGTTGTGTGTGTGTGTGTGTGTGTGTGTGTGTGTGTGTGTGTGTGTGTGTGTGTGTGTGTGTGTGTGAAACATCCCCTTCCACAGGCATATGTCACAGACTGACAGCTAAAACGGAGGGCAGGGAGTACAGACAATACAAAGTAATGAGAGATGTGGCAAACAGGCTCGGCCATGCCTCTGTTGCCGTCAAGCAACTAACATGACACGTCAGCTCCACACCACAGCACTTTGTTCATGCTTCAGCTGTCAAACCTGAAGAGGTGCTTAAAGTAGAAAAAATGTTGCTCATTAATACCAGCTGATGATAAATATTTGTAACAGGCAGTTGGTGTTTCATGTGACGAGCCCTGACATGCAAAATACACACTAGACTTTTTGTGCTTCCTGATTTTCATGTGTGTGTGTGTGTACACATGTTGCATGACACATTTTTAATGACTAAATTGCAAAAAAAAAAAAAAAAAAAAAATGCCTTATGTAGCAAATGTGATACAAATTAAAACTCATATACAGGTATATGCAGATTAAAATCTGATATATTCTTACATACTTTGTCGAAAGGTTCAACAAACACTCCATTATCAAAAAATTAAAGATTTCTGGCAGTTATTTCATGGTTTAGGTTTTAAAGGGTTAAGTCTTAAGCATGTGGTGTCTTAGACTTTAGAGTAAGAGCTGGTATTGGATGTAGTTTTGAGCTGCAGTAGCTCAGTAATCAACAGAAAACAGCATGTAAAAGCAGTTTTAACCTCCCAGAAAAAACATCATTTGTAATAGAAGTGTTTATTCTACATAAAGAATGTATATCAATGGGAGACATACAGAATGGTGAATGCTCACCATGAGCAAAATCTAAGCTTCCAGCAAAAAATGTTGGGCCCCACTAACTCCAACTCCAGAAGCTTCAAAATGAGAAGAAGAAAAAAATCCATACTTCCTCACAAATGTACTGTAGGCAGAAGTGTAATACTACTACTTTACAACTGTTATAAATAATGACAGTTGAAGTTATTATATTTATCATCTCATTACTTGGTTCCTCTAGTGAATTTAAGATTCTTTTTTACTTTGGCATGTTATACCCACTTGAAAATTGTAGCAGCTCAAACACACCCTCCCGTGACAATGGCACTCCCCAATGGCAGCTACCTCCCATTGCAGAATATTGTGCCCTGCTGCACCATAACATCAGATGCCAACCTCACTGGGCATCTGCAGCTGAATTATAAAAAGTCCAGTGTACCAGGATCGAACCACACAATCCAAAGACCAGAAAGGATCCACAACCAATATCATTGTTACAGAGAATATGTGTCTGCGCTGTTTGAAACTAAATGATGAGCCCTGGTGTATATGAACATTTTAACCACTCAGAAGAAGAAAAAGACTATGACATAACTATAATATCTTAGTTGACACTAAAACTGTGTTCAAAATGAGACAAAGGTCACTAGAAAGAGCCCAAGAACTGTCACCTGTAAGAGTGGGAGGAAAAAAAAGCTTCTGTAGAATCCATGGTTAGCATCTAATCACACAAAGACAAGTTAGTAAACAGAGCAGAGCATTTGTCCGCAGGTAGCAGAAAACAGAAATAGTTTCAAAAGAGCCATTCTCAATTACAAACATTTTTGTTGTGATGCACACTTGTAGTAGGTCCACAAGTAAGACAATACAATGCAATGCAAAAGCCCAGGATCTGAACTAAATTTTACTTTGTTTAGGGTTGCTAGGTCTGTGTGATGAAACTAGCTCAACGGCCAATGAATATTAGGCCAAACCCTCAGTCCAGTGCAAGCACTTGGTATACCAAGGGCCCTGAGTAGACAGTTTCTCACATTTATCTTATGACTTTAATTAACTAAACAACAATGAACACATGATTTATAGTATAAACTAGAACATGAATGTGAATAGATGTTGGACATGTTCCAGTATGTGAAAGACAATGTCAAAATGTCAGCTTCACTGTTCCCAAATTAAGCTTTGTAAACAATGTCTTCAACTGGATAACATGAACATTTTCATAATTAAAACAGTGAGTGCAACGGTTTAATAAAAATAGAGCAGAATCAACTCTTAAATGAGAAGTGAGCATAGAATAGGGTTGCAAAGCAGAGACTGACAGCATTGAGATGCTTGCTCAATAATAAGAACAAAATATCGTCCCACGACTCACACCTTCAACTCACTGATTTTTCTTCTCGTGCCTGTGATGCATTCATGATGCAGATGTAAAATTGTGTTTGCTGATACTTAAACATCTAGCTAGATGCCGAAGACACATAGCAGTTTTAAGTGCCCGTTAATTTCAACTTTTCAAATGTGTAGTTGCTGTATTTCCCAGGGAGAACAAAAAAAAGAAAAGAAAAGAAAAACATTAATGTGCCACACTGGTTATGGAGAGGAAAGGACAAGAGAGAAAGGCTGATTATTTTGAGACTTAACTCTTACATCTAATGTCCTCATTCATTTTATAGAATTTAAATACGGTATTAGATCTAACCACAATGTTTTGCTGATTTATTTTTTTATATCTTGGGGAAAAACTGATGTATGATAATTTTGTGCTATTCTATTACACATTTTGCCATGATACAGGCAGTAAAGGGCAGGCTAAATTAGTTAGTCTGTACTATTGTGATCAAATTTACAGTGATGCAGTATGTTGGATTGGTTACATCTAAGGTACTGTTACTAGGTTACATCACGAGTACCAGAAATCATATTCTTGCTATATGGCAGTAGTGCTAACCACTGTGCCAGACAGAATTCATAGACCATAAGATTAACTCATAAGACCAGCACTTTGCAAAATAATAATAAGAATAAAAATAAGAATAAGAATAAGAATAAAAGCCATGTCTTGTTCCAAGAGCAGTTGGAGAGAGTTAATTAATATTAATATATAGCATTTAGACCCACACAATTATTGACATTACTATTAACTATTTGAAATAACATTATTTAATTTCTGTATACATATTTTTTTTTTACAGTATGTCATGTGTGCTTAACTATTTTCTACTCCAAATATTCTCGAAACATGACTGCAAAAGAGAAGCCATCATTTTGCACCTGTATGCATATAGTGACCTCTACTGACAGGAGTCAGCAGGTGCAACAGTATGAAACTTCACACATTTACAATAATTGGAAAAGTATTGTATAGCTTTTAGGTGTTACTTTGTGTCTACCGTTCTTTTTCTGTTTCCCTTCCCTAAATAGCTGCAGTATTTAAAGAGAGAATGATAATACACACAGTACTGTGCAAAACTCAACTTTTTCAGTTATTATTGGTCAGTCTCCACCTGACTACTTTCATAGGAAAGTTTGTTAAACGACTTAATTCTGAAATTCAACAAATGAACCCTGACAAGGCACACCTGTGAAGTGAAAACCATTTCAGGTGACTACATCATGAAGCTCAGTGAGAGAAGGCCAACGGTTTGCAGCGCTGTCAACAAAGCAATATATTTAGAGTTATTGATCTTTTTTTTCTTTGCTACATAATTACATATATTTTGCTTCATATATTTGACATCTACAATGTAGAAAGTAGTAAAAATAAAGAAAAAACATTAAATGAGAAGGTGTGTCCAAACTTATATTTCACCTTAGTCTCCTTAAAATGTAAATATACTTTAGTTTCCATCTTCCCATTTGAACATTTATCATCAAAAGAGTAGTTAAATCAATTAATCAAGAAACAATAGATTGATTATTACATGATCAAATATAATTGTGGCCAACTTTATTGTACCCGAACTCCCCTAGCCTCAAAACAGTTTATTTGAACATTGTGAGTTTTTCTGTCTTTAAATCGAGTCCTGTCTGGATGTCTTTGCACATCTCTTTATCAATACCTGCATTACTATTGCTCCTTGCTTTCCTTCCAAGACAGCGCTGATTCTGCAGCAGTCCTCATGTGACCTGAAAAACACAAATTTTGGGTTGGAGCAGCCATGATATCCCGTTCCCCTGCAGTGACGTCACCTACTACAAAGATATTCCTATTAGAAAATACTATATTACGCATATTGTGACGATTAATTTACACCTATGGTTGCAGAGGAAAAGCTTTAGCGGTTTGGTCAGAGGCTATTTGCGTCCTCAAAATCTCATTAAGGGACTAGACGGACTGCAGCAATCGTGTGTGTTTGTGTGTTAATGTGTGTGTACAGGTAGAGAGTGGAGGTGTGACTCGGGCATACGAGAAACAAGAAGCCGTGAAAGTGACTGCACCGCGAGTACAGTCGCTTTTGGTGTCGCGGTGGTATCCTCGCCTGCCTTATTCTCTTTTTGAGGGTGTCTGTGTGTCTTTCCCTCTCTGTGTGTCTTTCTCTCGTTACTGAGGCGCCATTTCTGCTTCAGAGGACGCCTGTTTTTAGTAGAAGACAACTAAACACCAGCGGCACCATGTTAACACTGCTGACTTCCATGTATCTGGTGATGCGGACCGTTTCATCGCGGGTGAGTGGAAATCAGCATCAGCACAGCATAGGATGTTGTTTTACCACCTTGGGGTCGGAGCTGACGACGCGTCCTTGAACGCATCATTAAAGTCAAATTAAGGAGCTAAACTTGACCGATGCAAACGGTGACTATTCACTTTAGCTTTCGAACTAATTAATATTAATAATTCATGTCTGCGTTCGACAGGTGCATGTCATTGTGGTTTGTTCTAACTGTTGTAGTAAACCGATGGTTAACTTATACAGCCCTGTGTTGTGTTTCACCTGGGCCTTTTGCGTTTAACTACTGGTATGAAAATGGCTACCGGAAAACCTATGCTACATTCATGTGAATGAAGAAACTAAGCAGGTTGCGTCTTTCTCTCACCCTGTTGTCATTGGTTTAACAACAGCCGTCTCCTTCACACTTAGCAGCTTTGGTAAAGTTTACACTGACATCCAAGATAAAATAAGCAAACCAACTTCCGCAGGGTTTCTTCAAAATAAAAGAAAACTCCAGCATGAAGATACACCCTTGGCACGGCAAAAAGTACAATAGTAAATATATTATGATAATGTCCAAATTAAAACTATGATAAAACATGTTGTTTTTTTAGTTAAATTAAAAAGAATAATTACACAGAGTAAACTTAAAACATTTGAATGAATAATAACTCAAAACCCCAAACCTTTGCTCTGCATGAAAAATGAACAAAAAAAATCCCTGGCTTGCTGGAGTCTCTCCCAGCTGATACAGGAACCCATGTACAGTGTACCTAAGAAAAACATCCTTAAAACTATATAAACAGAATAAAAGGACATAAATCGTGAAACATAGATGTTTTGTTTGCCACTGAAAGCTTAGCAAATATTATACACTTTTCATCCTTTTATTTTGAAGGCCATACACCGGTGGTTGTTCCCGCTGCTTTGATTTAATACACCATGCTGCAGATTATCAGCACCGCGGTCAGTTCCCGCCCAGCTACCGCCAACACAGACCTATTTCGGGAAAGTTTAACTGAGCCCACACAAATCCAATATGGCTGAGATGAATGATGTGCAGAAGAATTCTGACTGTAACTGAAAAACTCACTTGGTCGTCTTTTTTTTTTCTTTATCCTAGAACAGTCCCTGCATTCCTTCACTTCTCTCCCTTCAGTTATCAGTTGCTAAAATACACTACACTGCCAAAAATGTGTGATGGCTGAATATGAAAATGTGCCGCTACAGCCTTGACTCTTTCATTCAGGCTTTCTGCATGGTGTTGTAATTAGTGTGAATGCTTGAAAAGCATTCACAGTATTGTTCTTCTAATCTTTATTATTATTAGTGTAAATGCTTGTAAAAGCATTCACAGTATTGTTGTTGTAATTGTGTGGATGCCCTAAAAGGGCTTCCACACTATTGAGTTCCTGTTTCTCTTTATTCTTTATTGTGTGGATGCCCTCAAAGGCATCCACACTATTGTTTTCCTGTTTCTCTTTATTCTTTATCTTTATTCTTCTAGTTGCTCCGTGCTTTGCCGTTTAACTACTCCCTCAGTTTTCAGATGATTTTCTCCGTTCAAACTCTAAAAAATTCTGCTCTTTCTGCTAATGTGTGCTATGACTTTTGGTGCTCATAACTTCTATACTTTTTGAGATATTGAATATTTTTTGCAATATTTTTGCCCATTGAAATGAATGGAACACATTATCAATGTGGTCACTTATTTCTGCTCGCCGGGCTGAGCTGTGTTTTAGCTCAGTGAGATGAGCAGCCGTTCTAAGACTGGGAGGCCCGGGTTCAAATCCCACTTATGGCAACAATTTCTTCAGTTCACAGTTAAACTTTTTTTTTAACTGTTTTCAACACAAATTTGAGCATCTTCACCCCCTTTCAGCAAAATTTTCAGTTTTTTCTGCTGTTTTCAGAACAAAAACCCTCTTTTCAGCAGAAATTCTGCTCATTCACCTCTTTTCAGCACAATGTTCTGCTTCTTTCCGTCTTTTCTGCAGAAATACTGCTCATTCTTCACCCCTTTTCAGCAGAATTGTGAGTTTTTTCACCCCTTTTCAGCACAAATCCCATCTTTTTCAGGTGATTTCAGCAGAAACCTCTTTTCAGCAGAAATTCTGCTGATTCACCTCTTTTCTGCAAAATTTTCAGCCTTTTCTCCTCTTATCAGCACAATTCTCAGCAGCTTCTGCTCAGGTTCTCTCCACCTCTTCTTTGTCAGAGTGAGTTTAGCTCAGTGAGATGAGTGGCTGCCTTGCGACCAGGAGGGCCAGGTTTGAATCCTGCTCAGGGCAATGTTTTTTTTTTCACCACCATACAACTTTTTGCAAGTTTTCATCTTTTTCAGCTTTTCAGCAGACAGCTTCAGCGTTAAGGCATCCACACAGCATTTTCGCAGGAAATGCAAATTTTTCTAGTTGTGTGGATGCCCTAAAGGGCTTCCACACTATTGTGTTCCTGTTTCTCTTTATTCTTTATCTTTATTCTTCTAGTTGCTGCGTTTTTTGGTATACTTTAGCTTCTTCACCCCTGTAGGCAAAATTTTCATTTTTTTCACCCCTTTTCAGCACAAATTCCAGCTTTTTTGGCTGTTTTCAGAAAAACAAAACTCTTTTCAGCAGAAACTCTGCTGATTCATCTCTTTTCAGCGCAACTTATTGCTTCTTTACCTCTTTTCTGCAGAAATTCTGCTGATTCACCTCTTTTCTGCAAAATGTTCAGCCTTTTCACCTCTTATCACCACAAATCTCAGCTGTTTTCAGAAAAACAAAACTCTTTTCAGCAGAAACTCTGCTGATTCATCTCTTTTCAGCGCAACTTATTGCTTCTTTACCTCTTTTCTGCAGAAATTCTGCTGATTCACCTCTTTTCTGCAAAATTCAGTTTACAGTTAAACTTTTTTAACTCTTTTCAACACAAATTTCAGCTTTTCCACCCCTTTTCAGCAAAATTTTCATTTTTTTCTGCTGTTTTCAGAAAAAAAAGTCTTTTCAGCAGAAATTCTGCTCATTCAACTCTTTTCAGCAGAATATTCAGAATTTTCACCTCTTTTCAGCAGAAATTCTTCTTATTCACCTCTTCTGCAAAATTCTCAGCCTTTTCACCTCTTATCAGCACAAATCTCAGCTTTTTTCAGAAAAAAACTCTTTTGAGCAGAAATTCTGCTGATTCATCTCTTTTCAGCGCAACTTTTTGCTTCTTTACCTCTTTTCAGCTGAAGTTCTGCTGATTCACCTCTTTTCTGCAAAATTTTCAGACTTTTCACCTCTTATCAGCACAATTCTCAGCAGCTACTGCTCATTTAAGCAGAATTGTCAGTCTCTCCACCTCTTCTTTGTCAGAATGACTTTGGCTCAGTGAGATGAGTTGTTGCCTTAGGACCAGGAGGGCCAGGTTCAAATCCTGCTTAGGGCAATGTTTTTTTTCCCAGCAAAAATTTCTCTGTCTTTACCCCTTTCAGTAGAAGTTTTTGGCTTTTCACCACTTTTCAGCAAACATTTTCTGCTTCTTCACCTGTTTTCAGCAGAATTTTCAGTTTCTTCACCGCCATATAACTTTTTGCAAGTTTTCAACTTTTTCAGCTTTTTCAGCAGGCAACTTCAGCGTTAAGGCATCCACACAGCATTTTCGCAGGAAATGCAAATTTTTCTAGTTGTGTGGATGCCCTAAAAGGGCTTCCACACTATTGAGTTCCTGTTTCTCTTTATTCTTTATACTTTATTCTTCAAGTTGCTCCGTTCTTTGCCGCTTATCTACTTCCTCAGTTTTCAGCCGATTTTCTCCGTTCAAACTCTATACTGTTCTGCTCTTTCTGCTAATTCCTGCTATGACTTTTGGTGTTTATTACTGTTATACTTTTTAAAATATTACACTTTTTTCCTTTAATTTGTCCCATTGAAACGAATGGGAAACTTCCACAATTCTGTGCAATTAACTCAGAGTGAGTGCTGATCTGTTCTGAATTTTGTCTTCATGTCTGAACAACTTCTTGCTACTTACTCAATTTCCACTCAACCCCCACAAATTATACATCAAAACGTAGGTATTTTTGCTGGCTTTCAGACAATGTTACTATCTTTATTGTGAGATTTACCGTTTTTTTGCAATTTGCCTCGGAGTGACACAAGGTCTCAATACTCCCCATTCAAAGTCTATGGGGAGGTTTTGAAATTCAGAGCTGAAATTCTGAAACGGGAGGCATTTTCAAATCGCCATATCTCTTTAACAAAGCAAAGTTAGGACATGAGGCTTGTGCCAATATAACTTCAGACACTGCTGACACTCACAGTGGAAGCAGTTTTTACAATTATCTTACCGTTGAGCAATGAATTACGTTTGTTTGAGGGGTGGAAATCTGTCCTCCTCTCAGTCTTCAAACTCTGGAAATGAAGCCGTTTCTTCTCTCGTCATATCTCCGCGACGGAGGTAGAACGAGCTATGAAAATCGCAGTCAAAATACACCAAAGTCCGCTGATTCACCCAGTACAAGAATTATGCTGCTAGCCCTCCTAGTTTTTGAGTTACACGACGTTTTGTAACTCCAAAAAACGGCGTTTTTCGCCTCTCACCGCGATCTATTTTCTGACTGCCCAAGTATCTGTGTTTCAGACCGCCGCCCCCTTTCCAGGTGGCGCAATCAGTAATGACACGGCTCTGCAGCTCAAAGGTCGTGGGTTCAATCCCACCTTGGTCCACGTTTTTTTTTTTTCACTACAAATTTATACACTATCACAGACCTGTAATTTATATTGCTAATCTATTACAATTCTACAAAGTTTTATGATTTTAGCAGCTTTTCTACTATGGACCTCAGATTCTTGTTAACGCTCCATGGCAGAAACAAGTACACAGCCTGATGAAGCAGACAGAGGCAGTACCTCTGATTGGTGAATTTGAGTAGAACCAGGTTGTTCTTTCATTTCATTTCTTTATTTATTTCACACATGATTCAACAGTGTTTCTTTTTCTACATACAGAACCTTCTGCCTCTTTTCAGCAGAAATTCTGCTCATTCACCTCATCTCTTGTGTTGGAGTGCTCTCTCGTGGCGCCTTTTGGGTAGTGCCTTAGTAAACGTGAACTGCAAAGAAGTGGTATCAGACTGGTTTGTAGTGGAGGAATTTGTTGCCAGTTTCTTTCATCTTTAATCCGTATTCATGTTGTAATGTAGTAGTACCACAATATGGCAGAAACACTATGTTTGGGCACAAATACTTTGATTTGGTATACTTTAGCTTCTTCACCCCTGTAGGCAAAATTTTCATTTTTTTCACCCCTTTTCAACACAAATTCCAGCTTTTTTGGCTGTTTTCAGAAAAACAAAACTCTTTTCAGCAGAAACTGTGCTGATTCATCTCTTTTCAGCGCAACTTATTGCTTCTTTACCTCTTTTCTGCAGAAATTCTGCTGATTTACCTCTTTTCTGCAAAATTTTCAGCCTTTTCACCTCTTCTCAGCACAATTCTCAGCAGCTTCTGCTCATTTTAGCAGAATTGTCGGTCTCTCCTCCTGTTTTTTGAGAGAATGAGTTTAGCTCAGTGAGCTGAGTAGCTGCCTTGAGACCAGAAGGGCCAGGTTCGAATCCTGCTCAGGGCGACATTTTGTTTTCACCACCATACAACTTTTTGCAGTACCTCTGCTTGGTGAAAATGAGCAGAACCAGGTTGTTCTTTCATTTCATTTCTTTATTTATTTCACACATGGTTCAACAGTGTTTCTTTTTCTACATACAGAACCTTCTGCCTCTTTTCAGCAGAAATTCTGCTCATTCACCTCATCTCTTGTGTTGGAGTGCCCTCTTGTGGCGCCTTTTGGGTAGTGCCTTAGTAAACGTGAACACTGCAAAGAAGTGGTATCAGACTGGTTTGTAGTGGAGGAATTTGTTGCCAGTTTCTTTCATCTTTAATCCGTATTCATGTTGTAATGTAGTAACTTTTGTGGCACAAATACCACAATATGGCAGAAACACTATGTTTTGGCACAAATACTTTGATTTGGTATACTTTACCTTCTTCACCCCTTTTCAGCAAAATTTTCATTTTTTTCACCCCTTTTCAGCACAAATTCCATTTTTTGGGGCTGTTTTCAGAAAAAAAAAACTCTTTTCAGCAGAAACTCTGCTGATTCATCTCTTTTCAGCGCACGTTTCTGCTCCTTTGCCTCTTTTCTGCAGAAATTCTTCTCATTCACCTCTTTTCTGCAAAATTTTAAGCCTTTTCACCTCTTATCAGCACAATTCTCAGCAGCTTCTGCTCATTTCAGCAGAATTGCCAGTCTGTCCACCTCTTCTCTGTGAGAATGTGTTTGGGTCAGTGAGATGAGTAGCTGCTTTGAGTCTGGTAGGGCCAGGTTCGAATCCTGCTCAGGGCAAAACCTGTTTTTAGTTTTCTCTTTTGTTCTGCCTCTTTTCTGCAGAAATTCTGCTGATTTACCTCTTTTCTGCAAAATTTTCAGCCTTTTCACCTCTTCTCAGCACAATTCTCAGCAGCTTCTGCTGCTTTTTTGTTTTTTTCACCACCATACAACTTTTTGCAACTTTTCAGCTTTTTCAGCTTTTCAGCAGACAGCTTCAGCGTTAAGGCATCCACACAGCATTTTCGTAGGAAATGCAAATTTTTCTAGTTCTTATTATTATTATTCTAGTTGCCACTTTTTGCACTTTTTTTGGCACTTTTCTACTTCCACAATTTTCAGCCGATTTTCACCGTTCAAATTTTAAACTATTCTGCTATTTCTGCTAATGTGCGCTATGACTTTTGGTATTTTTAACTATTATACTTTTTAAAATATTAAGCTTTTTTCCTTTAATTTGTCCCATTGAAATGAATGGGAAACTTCCGCAATTCTGCTAAAACTTGCTTGTTTTTGAAACTTAACTACTTTTTCCTACTTTCACGTAGAACAACCATTCAAACTTTAAAATGTTCACAAATTATTGGGCTATTCATGAATGATTCAGCTTTTTCATATCTGTTACCGTTTTCATCTTATCCCTCTTTAAGTTTTGAGTTTCATCTTTGTGATTTTTCACAAATTACATGCGTTGTTATGGTTGCTATGCACTTGGCTTTCAGTGTGCCACTGTAGGTTTCGCAGTCTTCTCTTCATGTCCGAACAACTTCTCTCTACTTGCTCAATTTACACTCAACTTCCACAAATTATACATCAAAACGTAGGCATTTTTGCTGGCTTTCAGAAAATGTCACCATCATTGTTGTGGGATTTATAGAAATTTGGCAAATCTCCTCAGACCAACACAAAGTCTGAAAACTCTCCATACAAAGTCAATGGAGAGTTTGTTCAAAATCACCGCTTGATTTCTGTAATGAGAGGCATATTCGAATCGTCATATCTCCTTAACGAAGCGAAGTTAAAACATGAGGCTTGTCCCAGTATATCTTCAGACACTCCTGACGCTCACAATTCAAGAATTTCTTTCTCACCTATTACTGTTCTGAAATGAGTTAGACTTGTTTGAGGGCAGGAAATTCGTCCTTCGCTCAGATTTCTTCAGATTTCAGACTCTGGAAATGAACCACTTTTTTCTCTCGTCATATCTTTTTAATGGATTTCCACAGAGACCTGAAAATTTCCATGATTGTTCACCAAAGCCTGCTGTCTCTTACGGTGAAAGAATGATATTGATGCTCCAAATAGATTTAGAGTTAGAAAGCATTGTTTGAGGGCAAGTCAAGGCAGTTTTTGCTTTGCTCTACTCAGTTATGGTGCATTAGAAGTCAAATATCTTTAATAATTCATATTTTAATGATAAATTGTCAACACTTTAAGATTCCCCCATCTCTTCTGAACAAAACGGTGTAAGAATGACCGTTCTAGCCCCTACGGTTAGGAAATTATGGCCATTGTTTGAGGGGAGTCGTCATTATGAGAAATAGACTGCAAAAATCCTGTGTCTCTCTGTGCTGCGTGCACCTGTTTTGGCGGGAAAAAGTGCACAGGCTCTCTGATTGGTGGATTCAAATTCAGCAGCTCCCAGGCTGCTTGACTGAGCTAGAAACTTACTTCTCTCTCCCTGTGTGTGTGTGTGTGTTTGTGTGTGTGTGTGTGTGACAGAGAGCGAGAGAGAGAGAGAGAGAAAGTCTTTTTATGGGATGATCTCATTGTAAGATTTAAATTCAATATATTTAGACTGCTTGACTGAATTGGACCGTGTGTGTGTGTGTGTGTGTGTGTGTGTGTGACAGAGAGAGAGAGAGAGAGAGAGAGAGAGAAAGCCTTTTTATGGGATGATCTCATTGTAAGATTTAAATTCAATATATTTAGACTGGTTGACTGAATTGGATCTTGTGTGAGTGTGTGTGTGTGTGTGTGTGTGTGTGTGTGTGTGTGACAGAGAGAGAGAGAGAGAGAGAGAGAAAGTCTTTTTATGGGATGATCTCATTGTAAGATTTAAATTCAATACATTTAGACTGGTTGACTGAATTGGATCTTGTGTGTGTGTGTGTGTGTGTGTGTGTGTGTGTGTGACAGAGAGAGAGAGAGAGAGAGAAAGTCTTTTTATGGGATGATCTCATTGTAAGATTTAAATTCAATACATTTAGACTGGTTGACTGAATTGGATCTTGTGTGTGTGTGTGTGTGTGTGTGTGTGTGTGTGTGTGTGACAGAGAGAGAGAGAGAGAGAGAAAGTCTTTTTATGGGATGATCTCATTGTAAGATTTAAATTTAATATATTTAGACTGGTTGACTGAATTGGATCTTGTGTGTGTGTATGTGTGTGTGAGACAGAGAGAGAGAGAGAGAGAGAGAAATCCTTTTTATGGGATGATCTTATTGTAAGATTTAAATTCAATATATTTAGACTGGTTGACTGAATTGGACCCTGTGTGTGTGTGTGTGTGTGTGTGTGTGTGTGACAGAGAGAGAGAGAGAGAGAGAAAGCCTTTTTATGGGATGATCTCATTGTAAGATTTAAATTCAATACATTTAGACTGGTTGACTGAATTGGATCTTGTGTGTGTGTGTGTGTGAGTGTGTGTGTGTGTGTGTGTGTGTGTGACAGAGAGAGAGAGAGAGAGAGAGAGAGAAATCCTTTTTATGGGATGATCTTATTGTAAGATTTAAATTCAATATATTTAGACTGGTTGACTGAATTGGATCTTGTGTGTGTGTGTGTGTGTGTGTGACAGAGAGAGAGAGAGAGAGAGAGAGAAATCCTTTTTATGGGATGATCTTATTGTAAGATTTAAATTCAATATATTTAGACTGGTTGACTGAATTGGATCTTGTGTGTGTGTGTGTGTGTGTGTGTGTGTGTGACAGAGAGAGAGAGAGAGAGAGAGAGAGAGAAAGCCTTTTTATGGGATGATCTCATTGTAAGATTCAAATTCAATATATTTAGACTGGTTGACTGAATTGGATCTTGTGTGTGTGTATGTGTGAGACAGAGAGAGAGAGAGAGAGAGAGAGAAAGCCTTTTTATGGGATGATCTCATTGTAAGATTTAAATTCAATATATTTAGACTGGTTGACTGAATTGGACCCTGTGTGTGTGTGTGTGTGTGTGTGTGTGTGTGTGTGTGACAGAGAGAGAGAGAGAGAGAGAAAGCCTTTTTATGGGATGATCTCATTGTAAGATTTAAATTCAATACATTTAGACTGGTTGACTGAATTGGATCTTGTGTGTGTGTGTGTGTGAGTGTGTGTGTGTGTGTGTGTGTGTGTGTGACAGAGAGAGAGAGAGAGAGTGAGAGAGAAAGCCTTTTTATGGGATAATCTCATTGTAAGATTCAAATTCAATATATTTAGACTGGTTGACTGAATTTGATCCTGTGTGTCTCTCTCTGTGCATGTGTGTTTCCATATGTGTCCATATTTGTGATTGTGTCACTGTTATACTTTTTTTTGCTGATTTTTTTCATTTAACAATTACAATGGCTTCCCAGCCAGCCAATCATATCTGGGGTCTGCCCTTTCTTCTCTCGTCATATCTCAGCGACAGATGTACAAAGAGCAATGCAAATCACAGTCAAAGTACACGAAAGTACGCTGATTCACCCGGTGCAAGAATTATACTTCTAGTCCACCAATCTGATTCTGACTGCTCATCACCCTGTTTTCCAGGCGCCCGCTCTCTTTCCCAGTGGCGCCCGCTCTCTTTCCCAGTGGCGCAGTTGGTAATGACACAGGTCTGCAACCCAAAGGTCGTGGGTTCAATTACACCTTGGGCAACATGTTTTTTTTCCCTACAAATTAATACACCATCACAGACCACTAATTCATATTCATCATTTATTACAATTCTGCAAACTTTTATGATTTTAGCAGCTTTTGTAATATGGACCTCAGATTCTGGTTAACACTCCATGGCACAAATACTGTTCCCTTTAGGCTCTGTGTATGTGTGTGTGTGTGTGTGTGTGTGTGAGAGAGAGAGCGAGAGAGAGCCTTTTGATGGGAGCATCTTATTATATCACTTAAATTCAATATATTTAGACTGGTTGACTGAATTTGGTCCTGTGTGTGTCTCTCTGTGCATGTGTGTTTCCATATGTGCCCATATTTGTGATTGTGTGACTGTTATACTTTTTTTGCTGATTTTTTTTTTTTCAATTAACAATTAGATTTGAGGGACCCTTAGCATGTTCAGGATTTTTCCAGCTGTCCATTTTGCTTTTCCAATTTTTCTATAAGTTATTACTATTGTGCTAAGTCATAGCATTTCTGCTGCTTTTCAGTATTTGTGCTAAATACAGCATTTCTGCTAAATCATACTATTTCTGCTATTTTATGAGATTTGTGCGAAATACAGCATTTCTGCTAAATCATACTATTTCTGCTATTTCATAAGATTTGTACTAAATATAGTGTTTCTGCCAAATATAGTATTTCTGCTTAATTATAGTATTTCTGCCATTTTATAGTATTTGTGCTAAAACATAGTATTTCTACTAAATGTAGTATTTATGCTTAAACATACTATTTGTATATATTTCTGCCAGGTCCCCAGGCAGCTAATCCTCTGTGAGGACTGATACATATAAAATTTACATATCAGGGCCTGCACGGCTTCCCAGCCAGCCAATCATATCTGAGGTCTGCCCTTTCTTCTCTCGTCATATCTCAGCGACAGATGTACAAAGAGCAATGCAAATCACAGTCAAAGTACACGAAAGTACGCTGATTCACCCAGTACAAGAATTATGCTTCTAGTCCACGTAGTTTTTGAGTTACACGACGTTTTGTAACTCCAAAAAACAGCGTTTTTCGCCTCTCACCGCAATCTAATTCTGACTGCTCATCACCCTGATTTCCAGGCGCTCGCTCTCTTTCCCAGTGGCGCAGTTGGTAATGACACAGGTCTGCAACCCAAAGGTCGTGGGTTCAATTACACCTTGGGCAACATGTTTTTTTTCCCTACAAATTAATACACTATCACAGACCACTAATTCATATTCATCATTTATTACAATTCTGCAAACTTTTATGATTTTAGCAGCTTTTCTAATATGGACCTCAGATCCTTGTTAACACTCCATGGCACAAATACTGTTCCCTTTAGGCTCTGTGTATGTGTGTGTGTATCAATATTTCTCCCATTTTAAAGTATTACTCCTCCATAATTGTATTTCTGTTAAATCAAAGTACTTTTACTACATCTTAGTACTTCTGCTCAATCATAGTATTTCTACTAAATCATAGTATTTTGCCAAATTATGGTTTTTGTGCCAAATCATAACATTTGTTTTATGTTACAGTATTACTACTAAGTGGAGGAATTTCTGTCATGTTACAGTATATGTGCTGATTATAGTATTTCTGCTAAATCATAGTATTTCTGCTATATTACATTTTTCTTTCTAAATATAGCATTTCTGCTATATAATTGTATTACTGCTTTGTTACAATATTTGTGCTAAACCAGAGTATTTCTGCTGAAACATAGTATTTCTGCCGATTGATAGTATTTCTGTCAAATTACAATATTTGTGCTAAAACATAGTATTTTTTTTTTAAATTTCAATATTAATAGTAAATTACAGTATCTCTGGTAAATCGCAGCATTTCTGCTATGTTGTACTGTTTTTCTAAATCATAGTATTTCTGTAATGTTTAAGAATGTTTGGCTAAATATATTCTTTCTGTTATCTTATACTATTTCTCCTAAATTCTTGTATTTTTGAGAAGTTATCGTGTTTCTGGTAAGTTACAATATTTCTGCTAAGTTCTGCTATGCTATTGTATTTCTGCCAAGTATTATGTTTCCTCTAAGATATTGCAGTTCTGCTAAGTCACTACATTTTAGCAAAGTTCCTTTGCTTCTGCAAAGTTTTTAGAATTTCTGCAACATTTCAGCTTTTTCAGCTAGTTTCAGCAGACAGCTTCAGCGTTCCAGCATCCACACTGCATTTTCGCAGGAAATGCAAATTTTTCTAGTTATTATTGTGTGGATGCTTTAAGGCATCCACACTATTGTTTTCCTGTTTCTCTTTATTCTTTATTATTATTGTGTGGATGCTTTAAGGCATCCACACTATTGTTTTCCTGTTTCTCTTTATTCTTTATTATTATTGTGTGGATGCTTTAAGGCATCCACACTATTGTTTTCCTGTTTCTCTTTATTCTTTATTATTATTGTGTGGATGCTGGAGGCATCCACACTATTGAGTTCCTGTTTCTCTTTATTCTTTATACTTTATTATTATTGTGTGGATGCTGGAGGCATCCACACTATTGTTTTCCTGTTTCTCTTTATTCTTTATCCTACTTTATTATTCTAGTTGCCAATTTTTGCACTTTTTTTGGCACTTAACTACGTCCACAATTTTCAGCCGATTTTCACCGTTCAAATTTTAAACTATTCTGCTATTTCTGCTAATGATGGCTATGACTTTTGGTATTTTTTGCTCTTATACTTTTTAAAATATTAAGCTTTTTTCCTTTAATTTGTCCCATTGAAATGAATGGGAAACTTCCGCAATTCTGCTAAAACTTGCTTGTTTTTGAAACTTAACTACTTTTTCCTACTTTCACGTAGAACAACCATTCAAACTTTAAAATGTTCACAAATTATTGGGCTATTCATGAATGATTCAGCTTTTTCATATCTGTTACAGTTTTACTTTTATCCCTCTTAAAGTTTTGAGTTGCAAAATTGTGATTTTTCAGAAAATACATGCGTTGTTATGGTTGCTATGCACTTGGCTTCCAGTGTGCCACTGTAGGTTTCGCAGTCTTCTCTTCATGTCCGAACAACTTCTTGCTACTTGCTCAGTTTTCACTCAACTTCCACAAATTATACATCAAAACGTAGGCATTTTTGCTGGCTTTCCGAAAATGTCACCATCATTGTTGTGAGATTTATAGAATTTTGGCAAATCTCCTCAGACCAACACGAACTCTGAAAACTCTCCATAGAAAGTCAATGGAGAGTTTGTTCAAAATCACCGCTTGATTTCTGTAATGAGAGGCATATTCGAATCGTCATATCTCCTTAACGAAGCGAAGTTAAAACATGAGGCTTGTCCCAGTATATCTTCAGACACTCCTGACGCTCACAATTCAAGAATTTTTTTCTTACCTATTACCGTTCTGAGATGAGTTAGACTTGTTTGAGGGTAGGAAATTCATCCTTCGCTCAGATTTCTTCAGATTTCAAACTCTGGAAATGAACCACTTTTTTCTCTCATCATATCTTTTTTTTGGATTTCCACAGAGACCTGAAAATTTCCATGACTGTTCACCAAAGCCTGCTGTCTCTTACGGTGAAAGAATGATATCGATACTCCAAATAGATTTAGAGTTAGAAAGCGTTGTTTGAGGGCAAGTCAAGGCAGTTTTTGCTTCGCCTCTACTCAGTTATGGTGCATTAGAAGTCAAATATCTTCAATAATTCATATTTTAATGATAAATTGTTAATACTGTAAGATTCCCCCATCTCTTCTGAACAAAACGGTGTAAGAATGACCGTTCTAGCCCCTACGGTTAGGAAATTATAGCCATTTGTTTGAGAGGAATCCTCACTATGAGAAATAGACTGCAAAAATCCTGCCTCTCTCTGTTCTGAGTGTGTGTAAAAACGGCTGCACCTGTTTTGGCGGGAAAAAGTACACAGCCTCTCTGATTGGTGGATTCAAATTTAGCAGCTCCCAGGCTGCTTGAATGACCTAGCAAGTTGCTCCTCTCTCCCTGTGTGTGTGTGTGTGTGTGTGTGTGTGTGTGTGTGTGTGTGTGTGTGACAGAGAGAGAGAAAGAGAGGGCGAGACAGAGTTTTTATGGGAGCATCTTATTGTATGATTTAAATTCAATATATTTAGACTGGTTGACTGAATTTGATCCTGTGTGTGTCTCTCTGTGCATGTGTGTTTCCATATGTTTCCATATTTGTGATTGTGTGACTGTTACACTTTTTTTGCTGAGTTTTTTTTTCATTTAGCAAGTACATTTGAAGGACCCTTAGCATGTTCAGCATTTTTTCAGCTGTCCATTTTGCTTTTCCAATTTTTCTGTTTAAGTTATTACTATTGTGCTGAATCATACTATTTCTGCTATTTTATAAGATTTGTGCTAAATATAGTATTTCTGCCCAATATAGTATTTCTGATTAATTATAGTTTTTCTACCAAATCATATTACAGAATTTTTGCTTTTTATACCATTTTTATAGGATATTTATATTGCTTAATATAGTATTTCTGCTTTTTATAGGATTTGTGCTTAATATAGTATTTCTGCTTTTTATAGGATTTGTGCTTAATACAGTATTTCTGCTAAATGTAGTATTTATGCTTAATCACACTATTACTATATATTTCTGCCAGCTTCCCAGCCAGCCAATCATATCTGAGGTCTGCAGTTTCTTCTCTCGTCATATCTCAGCGACGGATGTACAAAGAGCAATGAAAATCGCAGTCAAAGTACACCAAAGTCCGCTGATTCACCCAGTACAAGAATTATGCTTCTAGTCCACCTAGTTTTTGAGTTACACGACGTTTTGTAACTCCAAAAAACGGCGCTCTTTGACTCTCACTGCGATCTAATTCTGATTGCTCATCACCCTGTTTCCCAAGAGCTCACTGTCTTTCCCACTGGCGCAGCTGGTAATGACACAGGTCTGCAACCCGAAGGTCGTGGGTTCAACTCCACCTTCGACAATATGTTTTTTGCCCTACAAATTAATACACTATCACAGACCACTAATTCATATTCATCATTTATTACAATTATGAAAACTTTTTACCAGCTTTTCTAATATGGACCTCACATTCTTCTTAACACTCCATGGCACAAATACTCTTCCCTTTAGGTTCTGTGAATGTGTGTGTGTATCAATATTTCTCCCATTTTAAAGTATTACTCCTCCATAATTGTATTTCTCTTAAATCAAAGTACTTTTACTACATATTAGTACTTCTGCTCAATCATAGTATTTCTGCTAAATTATAGTATTTTTGCCAAATCATGGTTTTTGTGCCAAATCATCAGAATCGTGTTTATTGGCCAAGTATATGTGCAGACAAATACAAGGAATTTGGTTCCAGTAGATGGTGGCTCTCGAGCACAGCAATGTAAATCTCACACACACACACACGCACCCACACACACACGTATCTATATATACATTACACATGCATACACATACATACACAAAGCTGTGTAACCTAACTACAAATAACTAATCTAAACGTATATACATAAAATACAGAAATGAAATGAGGTGGAATGAATACTACAGAATGTACATAAGGTGCAGTTGCAGTCTGGCAGTGGGAGCAGTGTGACAGTTCAACTGTTTAGAAGGGAGATGGCGAGGGGAAAGAAACTGTTCCTGTGTCGGGTGGTCCTGGTCTGCAGGCTTCTGTACCGTCTGCCAGAGGGCAGCAGATCAAAAAGTCTGTGTCCAGGGTGTGAGGGGTCTGTGATGATTTTCCCTGCCCGTTTCCTGGTTCTTGAGAGGTACAGATCCTGGATGGAGGGCAGGGGGCGCCGATGATCCTTTCTGCTGCCCGTACAGTCCGCTGCAGTCTGCACCTGTCCTGTTTAGTGGCTGCACCATACCAGACTGTGATGGAGGAGCACAGGACAGACTCAATGACTGCAGTGTAGAACTGGATCAGCAGCTCCTGTGGAAGACTGTACTTCCCCAGTTGTCTCAGGAAGTACATCCTCTGCTGGGTCTTTTTGAGGATGGAGTTGATGTTGGTCTCCCACTTCAGGTCCTGGGAGATGGTGGTACCCAGCAACTTGAAGATCTCCACAGTCGACACAGGGCTGTCTGATATGATGAGGGGGGGCAGAGTTGAGGGATGTCTCCTGAAGTCCACTGTCATCTCTACAGTTTTAAGAGTGTTCAGCTCCAGATTGTGCTGACTGCACCAGAGTACCAGCCGCTCAACTCATCATAACATTTGTGTTATGTTATAGTATTACTACTAAGTGGAGGAATTTCTAAAATGTTACAGTATATGTGCTGATTACAGTATTTCTGTATAATAGAATTTTGGCAAATCTCCTCACACCAACACAAAGTCTGAAAACTGCATAGAAAGTCAATGGAGAGCTTGTTCAAAATCACCACTGGATTTCTCTAATGAGAGGCATTTTCAAATCGTCATATCTCAACGCAGCAAAGTTAAGACATGAGGCTTGTGCCAATGTATCTTCAGACACTCCTGACGCTCACAATTCAAGAATTTCTTTCTCACCTATTACCATTTGGCCATGAATTGGGTTTGTTTGAGGGTAGGAAATTCGTCCCTCGCTCAGATTTCTTCAGATTTCAAACTCTGGAAATGAGGCACTTTTTTCTCTCGTCATGTCTTTTTGATGGATTTACACACAGACCTGAAAATTTCCATGACTGTTCACCAAAGCCTGCTGTCTCTTACGGTGAAAGAATGATATCGATACTCCAAATAGATTTAGAGTTAGAAAGCATTGTTTGAGGGCAAGTCAAGGCAGTTTTCGCTTTGCCTCTACTCAGTTATGGTGCATTAGAAGTCAAATATCTTCAATAATTCAGATTTTAATGATAAATTGTCAACACTTTAAGATCCCCCCATCTCTTCTGAACAAAACGGTGTAAGAATGACTGTTCTAGCCCCTACGGTTAGGAAATTATAGCCATTTGTTTGAGGGGAATCCTGACTATGAAAAATATACAGCACAAATCCTGTCTCTGTGCTGCGTCTGTGTAAAAACAGGTGCACCTGTTTTGGCGGGAAAAAGTACACAGCCTCTCTGATTGGTGGATTCAAATTTAGCAGCTCCCAGGCTGCTTGACTGACCTGGAAACTTGATTTTCTCTCCCTGTGTGTGTGTGTGTGTGTGTGTGTGTGTGTGTGTGTGTGTGTATGTGTGTGTGACAGAGAGAGAGAGAAAGAGGGCGAGAGAGAGTTTTTATGGGAGCATCTTATTATATGATTTAAATTCAATATATTTAGACTGGTTGACTGAATTTGATCCTGTGTGTGTCTCTCTGTGCATGTGTGTTTCCATATGTGTCCATATTTGTGATTGTGTCACTGTTATACTTTTTTTTGCTGATTTTTTCATTTAACAATTACATTTGAGGGACCCTTAGCATGTTCAGGATTCTTTCAGCTGTCCATTTTGCTTTTCCAATTTTTCTGTTTAAGTTATTACTATTGTGTTGAGTCATAGCATTTCTGCTGCTTTTCAGTATTTGTGCTAAATACAGCATTTCTGCAAAATCATACTATGTCTGCTATTTTATGAGATTTGTGCTAAATACAGCATTTCTGCAAAATCATACTATGTCTGCTATTTCATAAGATTTGTGCTAAATATAGTGTTTCTGCTATTTCTGCCAAATATAGTATTTTTGATTAATTAGGGTTTTTCTACCAAATCATAGTACAGTTTTACTGCTTTTTATAGGATTTTTAGAGGATATTTATATTGCTTAATATAGTATTTCTGCTTTTTATAGGATTTGTGCTTAATATAGTTTTTCTAAAAAATGTAGTATTTATGCTTAATCATACTATTTCTATATATTTCTGCCACGTCCCCAGGCAGCTAATCCTCTGTGAGGACTCATACATACAAATACATATCAGGGCCTGCACGGCTTCCCAGCCAGCCAATCATATCTGAGGTCTGCCCTTTCTTCTCTCGTCATATCTCAGCGACAGATGTACAAAGAGCAATGCAAATCACAGTCAAAGTACACCAAAGTCCGCTGATTCACCCAGTACAAGAATTATGCTTCTAGTCCACCTAGTTTTTGAGTTACACGACGTTTTGTAACTGCAAAAAACGGCGTTTTTCGACTCTCACCGCAATCTGATTCTGACTGCTCATCACCCTGATTTCCAGGCGTTCGCTCTCTTTCCCAGTGGCGCAGTTGGTAATGATACAGGTCTGCAACCCAAAGGTCGTGGGTTCAATTACACCTTGGGCAACATGTGTTTTTTCCCTACAAATTAATACACTATCACAGACCACTAATTCATATTCATCATTTATTACAATTCTGCAACCTTTTATGATTTTAGCAGCTTTTGTAATATGGACCTCAGATTCTTGTTAACACTCCATGGCACAAATACTGTTCCCTTTACGCTGTGTGTGTGTGTGTGTGTGTGTGTGTGTGTGTGTGTGTGTGTGTGTGTGTGTTTGTGTGTGAGAGAGAGAGCGAGGGAGAGCCTTTTGATGGGAGCATCTTATTATATCACTTAAATTCAATATATTTAGACTGGTTGACTGAATTTGGTCCTGTGTGTGTCTCTCTGTGCATGTGTGTTTCCATATGTGCCCATATTTGTGATTGTGTGACTGTTATACTTTTTTTTGCTGATTTTTTTTCAATTAACAATTAGATTTGAGGGACCCTTAGCATGTTCAGGATTTTTCCAGCTGTCCATTTTGCTTTTCCAATTTTTCTATAAGTTATTACTGTTGTGCTAAGTCATAGCATTTCTGCTGCTTTTCAGTATTTGTGCTAAATACAGCATTTCTGCTAAATCATACTATTTCTGCTATTTTATGAGATTTGTGCCAAATACAGCATTTCTGCTAAATCATACTATTTCTGCTATTTCATAAGATTTGTACTAAATATAGTGTTTCTGCCAAATATAGTATTTCTGCTTAATTATAGTATTTCTGCCATTTTATAGTATTTGTGCTAAAACATAGTATTTCTACTAAATGTAGTATTTATGCTTAATCATACTATTTGTATATATTTCTGCCAGGTCCCCAGGCGGCTAATCCTCTGTGAGGACTGATACATATAAAATTTACATATCAGGGCCTGCACGGCTTCCCAGCCAGCCAATCATATCTGAGGTCTGCCCTTTCTTCTCTCGTCATATCTCAGCGACAGATGTACAAAGAGCAATGCAAATCACAGTCAAAGTACACGAAAGTACGCTGATTCACCCAGTACAAGAATTATGCTTCTAGTCCACCTAGTTTTTGAGTTACACGACGTTTTGTAACTCCAAAAAACAGCGTTTTTCGCATCTCACCGCAATCTAATTCTGACTGCTCATCACCCTGTTTTCCAGGCATTCGCTCTCTTTCCCAGTGGCGCAGTTGGTAATGACACAGGTCTGCAACCCAAAGGTCGTGGGTTCAATTACACCTTGGGCAACATGTTTTTTTTTCCCTACAAATTAATACACTATCACAGACCACTAATTCATATTGATCATTTATTACAATTCTGCAAACTTTTATGATTTTAGCAGCTTTTCTAATATGGACCTCAGATTCTTGTTAACACTCCATGGCACAAATACTGTTCCCTTTAGGCTCTGTGTATGTGTGTGTGTGTATCAATATTTCTCCCATTTTAAAGTATTACTCCTCCATAATTGTATTTCTGTTAAATCAAAGTACTTTTACTACATCTTAGTACTTCTGCTCAATCATAGTATTTCTGCTAAATCATAGTATTTTGCCAAATTATGGTTTTTGTGCCAAATCATAACATTTGTTTTATGTTACAGTATTACTACTAAGTGGAGGAATTTCTGTCATGTTACAGTATATGTGCTGATTATAGTATTTCTGCTAAATCATAGTATTTCTGCTATATTACATTTTTCTTTCTAAATATAGCATTTCTGCTATATAATTGTATTACTGCTTTGTTATAATATTTGTGCTAAACCAGAGTATTTCTGCTGAAACATAGTATTTCTGCCGATTGATAGTATTTCTGTCAAATTACAATATTTGTGCTAAAACATAGTATTTTTTTTTAAATTTCAGTATTAATAGTAAATTACAGTATCTCTGGTAAATCGCAGCATTTCTGCAATGTTGTACTGTTTTTCTAAATCATAGTATTTCTGTAATGTTTAAGAATGTTTGGCTAAATATATTCTTTCTGTTATCTTATACTATTTCTCCTAAATTCTTGTATTTTTGAGAAGTTATCGTGTTTCTGGTAAGTTACAATATTTCTGCTAAGTTCTGCTATGCTATTGTATTTCTGCCAAGTATTATGTTTCCTCTAAGATATTGCAGTTCTGCTAAGTCACTACATTTTAGCAAAGTTCCTTTGCTTCTGCAAAGTTTTTACAATTTCTGCAACTTTTCAGCTTTTTCAGCTAGTTTCAGCCGACAGCTTCAGCGTTCCAGCATCCACACTGCATTTTTGCAGGAAATGCAAATTTTCTAGTTGTGTGGATGCTGAGCATCCACACTATTGAGTTCCTGTTTCTCTTATTCTTTACTTTATTGTGTGGATGCTTTAAGCATCCACACTATTGATTCCTGTTTCTCTTTATTCTTTATTATTCTAGTTGCGTTCCGTACACTTTTTGGCACTTAACTAGTGCCACAATTTTCAGCCGATTTTCACCGTTCAAATTTTAAACTATTCTGCTATTTCTGCTAATGTGCGCTATATCTTTTGGTATTTTATACTGTTATACTTTTTAAAATATTAAGCTTTTTGTGCTTATTTTTGTCCCATTGAAATAAATGGGAAACTTCCGCAATTCTGCTAAAACTTGCTTGTTTTTGAAACTTAACTACTTTTTCCTACTTTCACGTAGAACAACCATTCAAACTTTAAAATGTTCTCAAATTATTGGGCTATTCAGGAATAAATCAGCTTTTTCAAATCTTTTACCGTTTTACTTTTATGCCTCTTAAAGTTTTGAGTTGCAAAATTGTGATTTTTCACAAAATACATGCGTTGTTATGGTTGCTATGCACTTGGCTTCCAGTGTGCCACTGAAGGTTTTGCAGTCTTCTCTTCATGTCCGAACAACTTCTTGCTACTTGCTCAATTTTCACTCAACTTCCACAAATTATACATCAAAACGTAGGTATTTTTGCTGGCTTTCAGAAAATGTCACCATCATTGTTGTGAGATTTATAGAATTTTGGCAAATCTCCTCAGACCAACACAAAGTCTCAAAAATCCCCATAGAAAGTCAATGGAGAGCTTGTTCAAAATCACAGCTTGATTTCTGTAATGAGAGGCATATTCGAATCGTCATATCTCCTTAACGAAGCGAAGTTAAAACATGAGGCTTGTCCCAGTATATCTTCAGACACTCCTGACACTCACAATTCAAGAATTTCTTTCTCACCTATTACCATTCTGAAATGAGTTAGACTTGTTTGAGGGTAGGAAATTCGTCCCTCGCTCAGATTTCTTCAGATTTCAAACTCTGGAAATGATCCACTTTTTCTCTCGTCATATCTTTTTAATGGATATCAACAGAGACCTGAAATTTCCATGATTGTTCACCAAAGCCTGCTGTCTCTTACGGTGAAAGAATGATATCAATACTCCAAATAGATTTAGAGTTAGAAAGCGTTGTTTGAGGGCAAGCCAAGGCAGTTTTCGCTTGCCTCTACTCAGTTATGGTGCATTAGAAGTCAAATATCTTCAATAATTCATATTTTAATGATAAAGTGTCAACACTTTAAGATTCCCCCATCTCTTCTGAACAAAACGGTGTAAGAATGACCGTTCTAGCCCTACGGTTAGGAAATTATGGTCATTTGTTTGAGAGGAATCCTCACTATGAGAAATTCACTGCAGAAATCCTGTCTCTGTGCTCTGTGTGTCTAAAAACGGCTGCACCTGTTTTGGCGGGAAAAAGTGCACAGGCTCTCTGATTGGTGGATTCAAATTCAGCAGCTCCCAGGCTGCTTGACTGACATAGAAACTTACTTCTCTCTCCCTGTGTGTGTGTGTGTGTGTGTGTGTGTGTGTGTGTGTGTGTGTGACAGAGAGAGAGAGAAAGCCATTTTATGGGATGATCTCATTGTAAGATTCAAATTCAATATATTTAGACTGCTTGACTGAATTGGATCTTGTGTGTGTGTGTGTGTGTGTGTGTGTGTGTGTGTGTGTGACAGAGAGAGAGAGAGAGAGAGAGAGAGAAAGCCTTTTTATGGGATGATCTCATTGTAAGAGTCAAATTCAATATATTTAGACTGGTTGACTGAATTGGATCTTGTGTGTGTGTGTGTGTGTGTGTGTGTGTGTGTGTGTGTGTGTGTGACAGAGAGAGAGAGAGAGAGAGAGAGAGAGAGAGAGAGAGAGAGAGAGAAAGCCTTTTTATGGGATGATCTCATTGTAACATTTAAATTCAATATATTTAGACTGGTTGACTGAATTGGATCTTGTGTGTGTGTGTGTGTGTGTGTGTGTGACAGAGAGAGAGAGAGAGAGAGAGAGAGAAAGCCTTTTTATGGATGATCTCATTGTAAGATTCAAATTCAATATATTTAGACTGCTTGACTGAATTGGATCTTGTGTGTGTGTGTGTGTGTGTGTGTGTGTGTGTGTGTGTGTGTGACAGAGAGAGAGAAAGAGAGGGCGAGACAGAGTTTTTATGGGAGCATCTTATTGTATGATTTAAATTCAATATATTTAGACTGGTTGACTGAATTGGATCCTGTGTGTGTCTCTCTGTGCATGTGTGTTTCCATATGTTTCCATATTTGTGATTGTGTGACTGTTACACTTTTTTTGCTGAGTTTTTTTTCATTTAACAAGTACATTTGAAGGACCCTTAGCATGTTCAGCATTTTTTCAGCTGTCCAATTTGCTTTTCCAATTTTTCTGTTTAAGTTATTACTATTGTGCTGAATCATACTATTTCTGCTATTTTATAAGATTTGTGCTAAATATAGTATTTCTGCCCAATATAGTATTCTGATTAATTATAGTTTTCTACCAAATCATATTACAGAATTTTTGCTTTTCATACCATTCTTATAGGATATTTATATTGCTTAATATACTTTTTCTGCTTTTTATAGGATTTGTGCTTAATATAGTATTTCTGCTTTTTATAGGATTTGTGCTTAATACAGTATTTCTGCTAAATGTAGTATTTATGCTTAATCACACTATTACTATATATTTGTGCCAGCTTCCCAGCCAGCCAATCATATCTGAGGTCTGCAGTTTCTTCTCTCGTCATATCTCAGCGACGGATGTACAAAGGGCAATGAAAATCGCAGTCAAAGTACACCAAAGTCTGCTGATTCACCCAGTACAAGAATTATGCTTCTAGTCCACCTAGTTTTTGAGTTACACGACGTTTTGTAACTCCAAAAAACGGCGCTCTTTGACTCTCACCGCGATCTAATTCTGACTGCTCATCACCCTGTTTCCCAACAGCTCACTGTCTTTCCCAGTGGCGCAGCTGGTAATGACACAGGTCTGCAACCCACAAGTCGTGGGTTCAACTCCACCTTGGACAACATGTTTTTTGCCCTACAAATTAATACACTATCACAGACCACTAATTCATATTCATCATTTATTACAATTCTGAAAACTTTTTACCAGCTTTTCTAATATGGACCTCACATTCTTCTTAACACTCCATGGCACAAATACTCTTCCCTTTAGGCTCTGTGAATGTGTGTGTGTATCAATATTTCTCCCATTTTAAAGTATTACTCCTCCATAATTGGATTTCTCTTAAATCAAAGTACTTTTACTACATCTTAGTACTTCTGCTCAATCATAGTATTTCTGCTAAATTATAGTATTTTTGCCAAATCATGGTTTTTGTGCCAAATCATCGGAATCGTGTTTATTGGCCAAGTATATGTGCAGACAAATACAAGGAATTTGGTTCCAGTAGATGGTGGCTCTCGAGCACAGCAATGTAAATCTCACACACACACACACACGCACCCACACACACACGTATCTATATATACATTACACATGCATACACATACATACACAAAGCTGTGTAACCCAACTACAAATAACTAATCTAAACGTATATACATAAAATACAGAAATGAAATGAGGTGGAATGAATACTACAGAATGTACATAAGGTGCAGTTGCAGTCTGGCAGTGGGAGCAGTGTGACAGTTCAACTGTTTAGAAGGGAGATGGCGAGGGGAAAGAAACTGTTCCTGTGTCGGGTGGTCCTGCTCTGCAGGCTTCTGTACCGTGTGCCAGAGGGCAGCAGATCAAAAAGTCTGTGTCCAGGGTGTGAGGGGTCTGTGATGATTTCCCTGCCCGTTTCCTGGTTCTTGAGAGGTACAGATCCTGGATGGAGGCAGGGGGGCGCCGATGATCCTTTCTGCTGCCCGTACAGTCCGCTGCAGTCTGCACCTGTCCTGTTTAGTGGCTGCACCATACCAGACTGTGATGGAGGAGCACAGGACAGACTCAATGACTGCAGTGTAGAACTGGATCAGCAGCTCCTGTGGAAGACTGTACTTCCCCAGTTGTCTCAGGAAGTACATCCTCTGCTGGTCTTTTTGAGGATGGAGTTGATGTTGGTCTCCCACTTCAGGTCCTGGGAGATGGTGGTACCCAGCAACTTGAAGATCTCCACAGTCGACACAGGGCTGTCTGATATGATGATGGGGGCAGAGTTGAGGGATGTCTCCTGAAGTCCACTGTCATCTCTACAGTTTTAAGAGTGTTCAGCTCCAGATTGTGCTGACTGCACCAGAGTACCAGCCGCTCAACTCATCATAACATTTGTGTTATGTTATAGTATTACTACTAAGTGGAGGAATTTCTAAAATGTTACAGTATATGTGCTGATTACAGTATTTCTGCCAAATATAGTATTTCTGATTAATTATAGTTTTTCTACCAAATCATATTACAGTATTTTTGCTTTTTATACCATTTTTATAGGATTTTATATTGCTTAATATAGTATTTCTGCTTTTTATAGGATTTGTGCTTAATATAGTATTTCTGCTTTTTATAGGATTTGTGCTTAATACAGTATTCTGCTAAATGTAGTATTTATGCTTAATCACACTATTACTATATATTTGTGCCAGCTTCCCAGCCAGCCAATCATATCTGAGGTCTATTCTAGCCCTATGGTTAGGAAATTATAGCCATTTGTTTGAGGGGAATCCTGACTATGAAAAATAGACAGCACAAATCCTGTCTCTGTGCTGTGTCTGTGTAAAAACAGGTGCACCTGTTTTGGCGGGAAAAAGTACACAGCCTCTCTGATTGGTGGATTCAAATTTAGCAGCTCCCAGGCTGCTTGACTGACCTGGAAACTTGATTTTCTCTCCTATGTGTGTGTGTGTGTGTGTGTGTGTGTGTGTGTGTGTGTGTGTGTGTGACAGAGAGAGAGAGAAAGAGGGCGAGAGAGAGTTTTATGGGAGCATCTTATTGTATGATTTAAATTCAATATATTTAGACTGGTTGACTGAATTTGATCCTGTGTGTGTCTCTCTGTGCATGTGTGTTTCCATATGTGTACATATTTTGATTGTGTGACTGTTATACTTTTTTTGCTGAGTTTTTTTTTCATTCAACAATTACATTTGAGGGACCCTTAGAATGTTCAGCATTTTTTCAGCTGTCCATTTTGCTTTTCCAATTTTCTATTTAAGTTATTACTATTGTGTTGAGTCATAGCATTTGTGCTGCTTTTCAGTATTTGTGCTAAATACAGCATTTCTGCAAAATCATACTATGTCTGCTATTCATAAGATTTGTGCTAAATATAGTGTTTCTGCTATTTCTGCCAAATATAGTATTTTTGATTAATTAGGGTTTTTCTACCAAATCATAGTACAGTTTTACTGCTTTTTATAGGATTTTTAGAGGATATTTATATTGCTTAATATAGTATTTCTGCTTTTTATAGGATTTGTGCTTAATATAGTTTTTCTAAAAAATGTAGTATTTATGCTTAATCATACTATTTCTATATATTTCTGCCACGTCCCCAGGCAGCTAATCCTCTGTGAGGACTCATACATACAATACATATCAGGGCCTGCACGGCTTCCCAGCCAGCCAATCATATCTGAGGTCTGCCCTTTCTTCTCTGTCATATCTCAGCGACAGATGTACAAAGAGCAATGCAAATCACAGTCAAAGTACACCAAAGTCCGCTGATTCACCCAGTACAAGAATTATGCTTCTAGTCCACCTAGTTTTTGAGTTACACGACGTTTTGTAACTGCAAAAAACGGCGTTTTTCGCCTCTCACCGCAATCTAATTCTGACTGCTCATCACCCTGTTTTCCAGGCGTTCGCTCTCTTTCCCAGTGGCGCAGTTGGTAATGACACAGGTCTGCAACCCAAAGGTCGTGGGTTCAATTACACCTTGGGCAACATGTTTTTTTTTCCCTACAAATTAATACACTATCACAGACCACTAATTCATATTCATCATTTATTACAATTCTGCAACCTTTTATGATTTTAGCAGCTTTTGTAATATGGACCTCAGATTCTTGTTAACACTCCATGGCACAAATACTGTTCCTTTACGCTCTGTGTGTGTGTGTGTGTGTGTGTGTGTGTGTGTGTGTGTGTGTGTGTGTGTGTGTTTGTGTGTGAGAGAGAGAGCGAGAGAGAGCCTTTGATGGGAGCATCTTATTATATCACTTAAATTCAATATATTTAGACTGGTTGACTGAATTTGGTCCTGTGTGTGTCTCTCTGTGCATGTGTGTTTCATATGTGTCCATATTTGTGATTGTGTGACTGTATACTTTTTTTTGCTGATTTTTTTTTCAAATTAACAATTAGATTTGAGGGACCCTTAGCATGTTCAGGATTTTTCCAGCTGTCCATTTTGCTTTTCCAATTTTCTATAAGTTATTACTGTTGTGCAAGTCATAGCATTTCTGCTGCTTTCAGTATTTCTGCTAAATACAGCATTTCTGCTAAATCATACTATTCTTCTATTTCATCAGATTTGTGC